>NC_092087.1:124003730-124168730 GCF_045679555.1 Salvelinus alpinus | reverse complement strand
AACTCTTCCTGACTTATGTAGGTCTCCTGTTTCTGCCTTGAACATTTCTTCTGGCACAAGAACTGTGAGTTATAGCGACAGTATCCTATTTCAGATTATTTTATATTGTTGGCACCCGTGACAGCTGGTTGGTGAATTGGGGATTTTTCCATTAAACATGGGGTCACACATTAATTGGGTAGAAAAACAGCCTTACCTCTTCAGGGATACATGCCCAGGAAGTCATGTGAAGCCAGGTTCTAAACACTTATATGGCCGGACACTTCACACCGTCACAACACGTCCCCAAATCGTTCCCATGAGGGAAAATATATACCCTCAGTCTCTAGACATGAAAGTATTCCCTCTCTTCTGATATCTCACAGTTCAAATAAACACAAACTCCTATTTTTTCTAACCAGAGAGCTGAAGGTTTCAAGGTTTCCGGGAGAAAAATGTTAATGTTGAATTATGGAACAGCTCTGGAAATAGCTCACACTTGGAAGCGGCCTCCTGAAATATTTAAATATACAGTTTGCTTGCTCTGGCTATGCTGTTGATGTCCCACATCTTTAACCTGTTTCAGTTTCCCCTCCGTTGTTGAATTTCTCCTAATTAGAAGTGTATATTTATTGGGCATGGCTTTGTTTTTGTCTGTGTGTGTGTGTTTGTGTGTGTGTGTGTGTGAGTACTTGCATGCGTCCGTCAGTGGTTGTGCGTCTGTGTGTGTGTTTGTGTGTGTGTATGTGTGTGTGTAACTTGTCAATGCCTTAACGCTTATTATGAGAAGATCAAAACTACCTTGATGTGGTGTTCTGTCTACCTGATGCATTTCAGAGCTGTTTGAACAGGGCCCCAGTCGTCTTTATAGAAACTTCCATTCTTGAAGACTGGGGCCCTGTTCAAATAGTCAGCAACTTTTATTATACACACCAGCATCTGGTTTGCAGCAAAAAACGGTGCATCTCCCTGCTAACACACACAAACACACGCACGCGCACACTATGGTTGATGTGTCTGTATTTAGTGGATGTTGGCTCTCACACAATCTTTTCTTTTAATTAGAATAACTCAGAGGCACTTGGGTGTAACTG
This sequence comes from Salvelinus alpinus, assembly GCF_045679555.1. Classification (NCBI taxonomy): domain Eukaryota; kingdom Metazoa; phylum Chordata; class Actinopteri; order Salmoniformes; family Salmonidae; genus Salvelinus; species Salvelinus alpinus. The sequence goes on along the minus strand of NC_092087.1, from coordinate 124,167,657 downwards.
AAACACCTGGAGGAACGATCATGTGTGGAAGGAGCACAGTATATGTGTGTGAGTGAGAGAGAGAGTTGCGTATGTGAGTTGTATCAATGTGTGTGTGTGTGTGTGTGTGTGTGCGTGTGTGAGTTGTGTCAATGTGTGTGTGTGTGTGTGTGTGTTTGTGAGTTGTGTCAGTGTGTGTGTGTGTGTGTGTGAGTGTGTGAGTTGTGTCAATGTGTGTGTGTGTGTGTGTGTGTGTGTGTGTGTGTGTGTGTGTGTGTGTGTGTGTGTGTGTGTGTGTGTGTGTGTGTGTGTGTGTGTGTGTGTGTGAGTTGTGTCAGTGTGTGTGTGTGTGTGTGTGTGTGTGTGTGTGTGTGTGTGTGTGTGTGTGTGTGTGTGTGTGTGTGTGTGTGTGTGTGTGTGTGCACGGCTGTCTTCTCAGTGGGGTGTAATTTCTCTATGCGGCAAGCAGCTCAGGTGGAACTCGGCTGCATGTCAAGGAAAAGCTACACATTCTGTTCGTCTTGTCTTGCAACATTTTGTTTCCACAGCAAGTTTGGTGGAGCAATTTTGGCACTGCCAGGGTCATAATCACTGTAGTGTTTGTATGTATCAGGATCATAGATAGTTCAAGGTATGTATTTATTTGTGTACTCTATGTACATTATTAGGGTCATTAGTAGTTCAGTTTGTGTGCCCTCTATGTCTGGTGGGAACAGGCCTCCTGCCTTTGTCTGTGTGGTAACACCTGGGCTCCACTGCATCCTGGTTAATCATTTTCTGTTCCTCGTACTCAGCTCCTCCTGATATTTGGATAGAGTATATATGTGCTGTTGAGATACAGTTTATTAAGTACACCCGTCTAGGTTGGACCTCCCCCTTTGTCTCCAGAACTGCCTGAATTCTCCGGGGCATGGGCATGTTGCTTAATTGGTATCAAGGGACCTAATGTGTGCCAGGAAAACATTCCCCACACCATTACACCACCGGTCTGAACCGTTGACACCAGGTAGGATGGGGCCATGGACTCATGCTACTTACGGCAAATCCTGACTCTGCCATCAGCATTACACAAGAGAAACCGGGATTCGTTGTACCAGACAATGTTTTTCCACTCCTCAATAGTCAAGTGTTGGAGATCGGGTGTCCACTGGAGCTGCTTCTTCTTCTTGCCTCTCGTGTCAAAGGTTGCATGTTCGAATCCAGCGCTAGAAAATTGTCCTCAACTTTTACCTTAACCATTCTGAATGAATGCCTAACCTTAAGATTTTGAAGGTTATGCCTAAATTTAACCCTAGCCTTAAAAATGCTTAGTTAATGCCTAAACTTAAAGGGGAACTTCACCCTGGGGGAATCTGGGCTTGTTTTCATCATGTCTGAGATATTTCTAGGCCAGTGTGATGTGTTTCACATATAATTGTCCAGGAGGAAGGCAGGTCAGGGCTTCGCACGCTGAATGATACACCTTATGACGGCTTCAAGTGTGTTGATGATGGGGCGTGAGATCTAAAAAGTTATGTGGTCCCGCTTTGTTGCATTTTGCAAAGGCTCTATGTTATACTGATTGCACTATAGGTTTCTGTAGGTGTAGATATGGTTGTCCTTGTTCGAAAGAGCCATTGGGCATTTTTCAGCGATGTTCCTGTTGGCGGATTCATTGCTAAATACACAAGCAGACAACAACATTTCAGTCTCTGAAAACGGCAACTTGTGTTGGGCAGTGCTTCATGCTCTTGTCACGACTTCCACCGAAGGTGGCTCCTCTCCCTGTTCGGGCGGCGCTCGGCGGTCGTCGTCGCCGGCCTACTAGCTGCCACCGATCCCTTTTCCTTTTCTTTTGGTTATGTCTGTTTTGTGTATCACCTGGTTTCACTTTGGTTAATTAGGGGGGTTATTTATTTGACATTTCCTTTGGGGTTTTGTGCGGGATTATTTTCGTTGAACAGTCAGTGAGGTTGGGGTGCGTTTTATTTCGCTCATGTTCTACGGGGGTTTTTCCCTGGACTGTGTCTGAGTGGGGGATTTTTCCAGTGTATGTTACTGTAGGCCTGAGTTCTGTTGGTTTTCTTTTGAGCTTGTGAAAATAAAACGCCCTTTCTTTGGAACTCGGTTCTCCTGCGCCTGACTCTACACCCACATCTCCTTGAGGAGATCTGACAGAACCATTCAACCATTCATGTTTCAACTGGAATATAGTAAAGAGTTGCAAAGAGTTGCATTTAGCTAACATTAGAAGCTTAGCTCCCAAGTGGCACAGCAGTCTAAGGCACTGCATCTCAGTGCTAGAGGTATCACTACGGACCCTTGTTCGATTCCAGGCTGTATCATAACCGGCTGTGATTGGGAGTCCCATAGGGCGGCGCACAATTGGCCCAGTGTCATCCAGGTTAGGGTTTGGCCGGGGTAGGCCGTCATTATAAATAAGAATTTGTTCTTAACTGACTTGCCTAGTTAGATAAAGGTTAAATAAATAAAAATTAAAAGCTACAGCCAATGCTAGCTGACTTGTTATGCGCCACAGCTCGCATTTGTAACTTGTTAGCAAACGTGTAACATCAGCAACTGAAAACAATTTTACTAGCTAGCTATTTTGGTGTTTAATTTCGGTATTATCAAATGAGGAGAGACAAACTTATCGCACAAGTCAGAGTTATACTGAAACTAAATCTTTATTCACTTATTAATAAGGAGAGCAGGTCACACCACACCCACACATGTGAATGATGACTATGGCTAGTTGACGAACCACACTTAGATGATTCATTGAGAGCCCCGACACAAAGGATGCAAACACCTTTTATAGCAAAGATTCAGCCCCTTAGTCTACATGACAAACAACAGATGTGTGGAATGGGTCACAAGGTTAGGATTTGTATGAAAGATACGAATAATTCACAGCAGGCAGTATCTGCTGTAAAGACTGTTCTCATTGTGTAGAAACCAGGGCCTGGCCCCCAACACAAGCTTCATCTCATAATATCCATACCCGAGCCATCTCTTCCTGGTACCTTCCAGTCAAACCAGCACAATCTCCCTCACATGAATGGAATGTGGCCTAAGGCATTGTAAATCTACTTGTCAGCATGAAGCTCCAGAGGCCCACTCTCAGTTCACACAGACACAATATAGTTCTAAGAACCCCCTATTCTGTTGCATAAAACAACCATTTGATGCAATAACAGCATTATAACATAATCTTGTAATTTGGCTCTCACACTATGTCAGATAATTGATGAGGGTTGAAATTGGTTATGATTACGACCGTGGATGCATTTCAATCTCACAGATAGGATTCCAAACAGATCTAAATAACAAGCATTGCATATCCAGCAAGCTAGCTACCTACGTTTACTAGCCGTCAGTGAGGAGAAACAATAATATAACAATTTACTGTTGTAAATCTCTAAAACCAAAGCTGGTTTTACTATAAAAATATTTGCCTAAGCATGCTTGATCGACATGGCTGAAGGTAGATACTGTCTGCCTATCTAGGCTCATTTGTACGGTCTGGTCACTGTGAAAAGATCGAGTGTTATGCCATATTTCTTTCTATTAGGCTAGATATTGTTGTAAATGTAATTTCTGTGCCTGTGCATATGTTTGCATGTTCAACTAGTCTACCCTAATGGTGATGTTATGCTGGCATGGTTGTTCAAACTGTACAATGGAGTATAATTTGAGTTAGTTTTTTGTCTAACAGACAATATCGTGTGGTGCCTGGGCTTCTTCCTGTTTTGGATTCTAGATACAGAAACATAATTAATTTGCCTGCGTGTGTCAATGTAGCAGAACTGTATCCCGTGTACTGTATCCCTCTTGAGGGATTAGACATTATGCTGGAATTCAAGCAGATGACTCATGAGGAGCTGAATGGCAGTTTGATCATGACAACACTCCTCCCACAGCTTTACAAGTATTCCCAAAACTTACTGTATGTTTCTTTTGAATGGCAATCACAGTGGGTGCTCTGGTCAGAGGCTGCGCTCACCCCCACCCGCCCGAGACCCTGGAAAGGCAAGGCCCAAAGGAATTTTCCAAGGGCTGGAAAATCCAAGCCCTGCCTGATGCTCGGGTGGGCATGGAAGTGAGCGCACCCATACATTAAAAAAATATATTTAACCTTTATTTAACTAGGCAAGACAGTTAAGAACAAATTCTTATTTACAATGATGGCTTACCGGGGAACAGTGGGTTAACTGCCTTGTTCAGGGACAGAACGACAGATTTTTCTTACCTTGTCAGCTCAGGGATTCAATCCAGCAACCTTTCGGTTACCGGCCCAACGCTCTAACCACTAGGCTACCTGGTGCCACTAACTACCAGGACCAGAGCACACACCACTCACAGCATGAAACTACCCATAACCACCAGCACCAGCACACACACCGCTCACAGCATGAAACTACCCATAACCACCAGCACCAGCACACACACCGCTCACAGCATGAAACTACCCATAACCACCAGCACCAGCACACACACCGCTCACAGCATGAAACTACCCATAACCACCAGCACCAGCATACACACTACTCACAGCATGAACTACCCATAACCACCAGCCCCAGCACACACACCGCTCACAGCATGAAACTACCCATAACCACCAGCCCCAGCACACACACCGCTCACAGCATGAAACTACCCATAACCACCAGCACCAGCACACACCGCTCACAGCATGAAACTACCCATAACCACCAGCACCAGCACACACACCACTCACAGCATGAAACTACCCATAACTACCAGGACCAACACACACACCGCTCACAGCATGAAACTACCCATAACTACCAGGACCAACACACACACCGCTCACAGCGTGAAACTACCCATAACCACCAGCACCAGCACACACACCGCTCACAGCATGAAGCCAAACCACAAAACATAAATAAATAATAACAATAATCCCATCCTCACCCCTGATTGGAGGACCTCAACCATTTACCCTGTACATTTATGTATATACTTACTTCAACACTCATCAATTCCACCCTTCAGACAGACACAGATCAACCCCAATAAATCACAGATCGTTGCCAATAAATCATCATTCGACCATTTCTTCTCGCAATACATCCCTCCATTCTCCCATGGTGTCTCACTAGGGACATATACCATTCTTGTTGACTACCCAGTTCTCTTGAGTTAGCATTAAATAGTGTACACTCCCCTGTATTTTAGAATTGGACAAATAAACAAACATTCTTTGGATATCTGAAGATCTTCTGTGAATCCATAAGGGCAGACAATTTTCAAAGATTGATAGAAAAACCCATATTTATTTAATGGTAGTTCTACATCAGGGCTCTCCTAACCTGTTCCTGGTGAGACACTGTCCTGTAGGTTTTCACTCCAACTCTAGTCTAGCACACCTGATTCTAATAATTAGCTGGTTGATAAACCGAAACAGGTTAGTTACAACTGGGGTGGGAGCGAAAAACCTACAGGAGGGTAGATTTCCAAGAACAGGGTTGGAGTTAAAACCTACAGGAGGATAGATCTCCAGGAACAGAGTTGGAGTTAAAACCTACAGGAGGATAGATCTCCAGGAACAGGGTTGGAGTTAAAACCTACAGGAGGGTAGATCTCCAAGAACAGGGTTGGAGTTAAAACCTACAGGAGGATAGATCTCCAGGAACAGGGTTGGAGTTAAAACCTACAGGAGGATAGATCTCCAGGAACAGGGTTGGAGTTAAAACCTACAGGAGGATAGATCTCCAGGAACAGGGTTGGAGTTAAAACCTACAGGAGGGTAGATCTCCAGGAACAGGGTTGGAGTTAAAAACTACAGGAGGATAGATCTCCAGGAACAGGGTTGGAGTTAAAACCTACAGGAGGATAGATCTCCAGGAACAGGGTTGGAGTTAAAACCTACAGGAGGGTCATCTCCAGGAACAGGGTTGGCGACCCCTGTTCTACATGGTCTTATGATTTGCCAAACTGGCTGTGTTTACACAGGCAGCCCAATTCAGACCTTTTTTCCACTAATTGGCTTCGGTACACTGGTAATTGTGTTCGGCATTGGGAGCTGGGGAAGCTGAGACCATTTGTGCTTATGGTGACGGGCCTGTCCTGTCTGCGGTGAACGGCCAGCTGGATAAGACTCTGCCGAAAGTGATGTAGGGCCTCTTAACCACTAACTGTTTGGTCCTCTTGAAGAAGATTTGCTGGTACTGCATTTTACACTCTTTGTGGATGGAACTTTGGGCAACACGCCTTTGTTGGTAAAGGTATCAACCGAATGGGACCGGCTAAGGTCTTGTTTAGGGATAATGAGGGGACATTGGGAGTTGCTTTTGAGAGGAAAGATCAGTCAACAAAGTAAATGAGCTGGGGGGGGGGGGGGGGGGGTTAATGAAGGTATGAAAAGTCTTAGGAAGGCAGTTCTTACACGATATAAATTGTTGTGTATGGGAGTTTGAGGAGAAATGGCACCTCAATCGCTCTCATACACAACAATACTTTTACTGTCCAAGCACAACCAAAAACCCCTTCCTCATGTCAAAGTACTGTCTGTAAACCTCCCCCAGCCCATTGACAATGACAGATCATTCTTGTCAATAGCATCCCTTTGCAGGGACATTTTGTAGACATGTCTTTGTATTGTGTTTTGAGAATCTGCAGAGAAGAATGAGGTGGTTGTGTCAGAGTCCCTTGCTGGTTTCTGTTCCACAATCTTGTTGTGCTCCATAACCGCAAAGTGTGTCTGCTCCCTCATGCTTGTGTACACACAATGCCCCGGCTTTGGGATATTTTTCAGCAGGGCACAGTGGAATGACTCCAGATAACCTGAGTTTTGCAAAAAGAAAAGGTAAAAAGCGGGGTAGACTAAATTGATGACATGGTCTGGAAGGTACTCTGTAGTCCTCAGGCTACCTCTAACCACCTGTAACCCCGTAACTGTCATGCCCTGACCTTAGAGAGCCTTTTTATTTCTCTATTTGGTTAGGTCAGGGTGTGATTAGGGTGGGCATTCTAGGTTTTCTGTTTCTATGTTGGTGTGTTTGATTCCCAATCGGAGGCCGCTGTCTATCGTTGTCTCTGATTGGGAATCAGATATAAGTTGTCAGTTTCCTTTTGGGTTTTTCTGGGATCTTGTCTTTGGTTTGTTGCTTTAGGCACGACTAGCCTTACGTTCGGTTTGTGTTCAGTGGTTTTTCCCGGTGTTACGTTTTCAAATAAAGAGAGAATGTACGCCGACCACGCTGCACCTTGGTCCGGTCATTTATCATCCGACGACGAGCGTAACAGTACCACAAACACAAACCATACAAACACTACCCAATTCATGTTTATAACATGCGTACTGTAAATTGAGCTATCTTAGCCATCAGCTTGTAAATATTTTGACCAACTTACCTTCACCTTGTGCAGAGCTAGGGGTTGGTGGAATCAGATTCTGTACCACCTACAACAAAATACACAACAATACACAATTTAACCACCCCACTCATTGTATTGATCTCTATTAGACTGGCTAGCTAAGCACACCTAACATGGATATTTCAATGTTGTCAGCTTGCTGTTAGCTAACTAGCGTCACTAAATTGGCAGCAAGATTACTAGCCAGCTGAGACGGGCTGAGAACAAACTAACCAACCATAGAGGATTTATACACTTTCGTCGTTACTACCGACACACAAACAGAGAGTGAGTTAGCTAAATCGATAATTCTATTTTTAGTAACGGAGTGTTTTCCAGACAAGGGTGGAATAAATTACTACCAAATTGAAACACCAAATAAGAGTAACATTAGCTAGCTCACAGCAGCAGTCAAAGACAGAAACAACAAACAAACATGTTTACTTTTCTGAAGGAAGCTACCAGTCTAGCAGTGACTACCATGGCATAAGTGAAATTGATTGACAGTGTGTATACCCGAAATATAGCTATATGATTTATCTGATGGCTTTCAGAGTTCAATATAGGACTGTAACTTTAGCTAGCTAACCCAGCTAGTCCAGCTAGGCTAGCAAGCTAGCTAACATTAGGTTACCTCTAGTTGAGAATCTTCCGTTTTGTTGTGAAGGGAAAAAAATCGGTGGTATCGCATCACTTCTCAGCTGTCGTTTAAATGGATTACCCATCAGTTCAGCCTGAAAATCCCTCTGATAATCTTTGGTCACTGCATCATTTTTGACAGCTGCATAATCAGGGTGAATCCCTGGTAGGTAGAACGGTGAAAGGTACCACATTTTGTTGCTTGTTTGTAATTAGCACAACCAGGCACACCACACGGGTATGATGACAAACAATAGTGAAAAACAAAACGTTTCCAAAAATATATGGCCTAGAGTAGTTCTGAGATTACTGTGTGTTTGTCGTACCAACTAAACAACACCATTATTGAAGTTTGTGGGCACGCCCACCATTCTCGGTAAAAACTAGACATTGTCGGGCGTGAAAAGCCCAGGAGGCCGGCCGTTTCTGAGATACTGGAACCGGCGTGCCTGGCACCGAAGATCATACCACACTCAAAGTCTCTTAGGTCACTTGTTTTGCCCATTCTAACGTTCAATCGAACAGTAACTGAATGCCTTGATGCCTGTCTGCTTTATATAGTAAGCCACGGCCACGTGACTCACTGTCTGTATGAACAAACCTTTTTCGGGAACATACCTAATTAACTGGCCACTGAGTATAGCTAGTGGTCGGTGGTTGGTAGTTTAGCCAAACCCCACCCCTTATCTTAATAATCTCCCTCACTTCCAGTACAGTGGACCTTGTTGACATAAGCAATGTGTGCTCTAGAGATAATGCGTAGATAATGGACCATTTTCAGTAGATGATCAGCATTGATATGAAGACAATTCCATATGACCTTTACATTCCCATTTGTCATCTCAGACTCCTCTCCTCTGTCTCCAGAGTGGGAGGGAGGAGAGACAGGAAGAGAGAAATGAGAGAGAGGAGAGGGAAGAGAGGGAGCAGAGGGTATATAGCAAGGAGAGGAAGAATAGAGGAGAGGGAGGAGAGAGAATAGAGGGAAGAGGGTGGAGGAGAGGGAGAGGGAGAGGGAGGAGAGGGAAATGAAGTATGAGAGGTAGGAGAGAGAATAGAGGGAGGAGAGGGATGGGCATGGAGCAGATGGTGAAATATGGAGAGAGCCCTCTTCATTTATTTAACACACTGACGAGAACACAACATTATGGAGAGAGGGAGGGAGAGAGAGACAGTGAGAGAGAGCGAATAGGATGGGTGGGAGGAGTGTGCGAGAGTGAATGAAGAGGGAGAGGAGGAGTTGGAGATGGAGAGATGGGGGAGATGGAAAGATGGGGTGAAAGAGGGACACAGAGCGAGGAAGAGAGGATGTGACAGAGAAAGAGACAGAAGCAGGGGGATAAAGGTGAGAGTCATAGGGATAGAGACAGAGTAAGAGGGAGAGAGAGAAAGAGAGAGAGATTACAGAGAGATGAGAGAGAAAGACAGAGAAACAACGAGAGTGAGAGAAAGTTGGAGACTGATAAAGGTAGAAGTCAGAGGGATAGAGAGAGAAAGAGAGAGAGAGAGAGGCAGAGAGAAAGAGAGAGAGAGAGGCATAGGTAAAGAGAGAAAGAGAGAGAGAGAGAGGCAGAGAGAAAGAGAGAGAGAGAGAGGCATAGGGAAAAAGAGAGAGAGAGAGAGAGAGAGAGAGAGAGAGAGAGAGAGAGAGAGAGAGAGAGAGAGAGAGAGAGAGAGAGAGAGAGAGAGAGAGCTGGTGAGCAGCCTGTTTAGTGCTCCCAGAACTCAACAGCATGAACGTTTAATGAGCAGGCATTCCGCTTGGGCTGCCCACAATTTCTGTGTGTGTTTTTGTTGGTTTCTGTGTGGGTGTGGGTGTGTGTGTGTATGTTTCCACATGTATTCCAACAGCATTTCTTAACACATGTGTTCATTCAATAAGAGGAGTATTCTGACTATGCATTAAGTACACTGAGTGTACAAAACATTAAGGACACCTGCTTTTTCCATGACAGACTGACCTGGTGAATCCAGGCGAAAGCTATGATCCTTTTTGAGGTCACCTGTTAAATCCACTTCAATCAGTGTAGATGAAGGGGAGACAGGTTAAAGAAGGATGTTTAAGCTTTGAGACAACTGAGACATGGATTGTGTATGTGTGCCATTCAGAGGGTGAATGGGCAAGACAAAAGATTTAAGTGCCTTTGAATGGGGTATGGGGTGTGTATTAAGAATGGTCCACCACCCACAGAACATCCAGCAACTCAATATTAGGAAGGTGTTATTAATGTTTTGTACGTTCAGTGTATATACTGGGTCTATTTTTACTTGTGTGTTTGTACGTGTTTGTGTGTGTGTGTACATGTGTGTGTGCGTAGTCTGTCTGTCTGGAGAGTGATGGAGGACTAGGATACATTTCATCAATACACTGATCTCAAGTCAGCTTTACAGTCTTTCCCCCCTGTAAAGTCAGGATTTGCTCCTGAAGGGTCTAGGCCTAGCCACAGAAATGAAGTGTGTACAGTACAGAATGAAGTGTGTAGTAGGAAGGAAAGAGGAAATGGTTTGTGGCTGAGGCAGGGTGAGAGTGAGGGGATTAGGGGCTGGGCAGTCATTACTCCAGATCTACAAAGACTAATGGTTTACATCACAGACAGAGGGGTGTGCGAGATCAGGGTAGCTGTGTGTGTGTGTGTGTGTGTGTGTGTGTGTGTGTGTGTGTGTGTGTGTGTGTGTGTGTGTGTGTGTGTGTGTGTGTGTGTGTGTGTGTGTGTGTGTATGCGCGTGTCTGTCTGTCTGTCTGTCTGTCTGTCTGTCTGTCTGTCTGTCTGTCTGTCTGTCTGTCTGTTTGTCTGTCTGTCTGTCTGTCTGTCTGTCTGTCTGTTTGTCTGTCTGTCTGTGCGTGCGTGTGTTAAAAGAAAGAGAGAATGGGATCTGGTAGGAATAACGGCAGGAAAGAGGAAGTGGATGAGACCATTTTTATCAATTACCATAGAATGACAGAGTGTAATTCAATAAAAGAATGATAAGCAGGGGCAAACTGGCCATCTGGCATTTTGGACATATGCCTGATGGGCTGGTCCATTTTTTGCCTAGTGGGCCTGTCTAAGATTATTTTTTTAGCACACAATTATCAAGTAATACATTGGGCTGGTGTGGGGGCCTCAAGTAATACAATGGGCTGGTGTGGGGGACTCAAGTAATACAATGGGCCGGTGTGGGGGACTCAAGTAATACAATGTGCTGTTGTGGGGGCCTCAAGTAATACAATGGGCTGGTGTGGGGGACTCAAGTAATACAATGTGCTGTTGTGGGGGACTCAAGTAATACAATGGGCTGATGTGGGGGCTTTAAGTAATACAATGGGCTGATGTGGGGGCTTTAAGTAATACAATGGGCTGGTGTGGGGGCTTTAAGTAATACATTGGGCTGATGTGGGGGCTTTAAGTAATACAATGGGCTGATGTGGGGGACTCAAGTAATACATTGGGCTGATGTGGGGGCTTTGAGTAATACAATGGGCTGGTGTGAGGGCCTCAAGCAATACAATGGGCTGGTGTGGGGGACTCAAGTAATACAATGTGCTGTTGTGGGGGACTCAAGTAATACAATGGGCTGATGTGGGGGCTTTAAGTAATACAATGGGCTGATGTGAGGGCCTCAAGCAATACAATGGGCTGTGTGGGGGCCTTAAGTAATACAATGGGCTGATGTGGGGGCCTCAAGTAATACAATGGGCTGGTGTGGGGGCCTCAAGTAATACAATGGGCTGGTGTGGGGGACTCAAGTAATACAATGGGCTGGTGTGGGGGACTCAAGTAATACAATGGGCTGATGTGGGGGACTCAAGTAATACAATGGGCTGATGTGGGGGCTTTAAGTAATACAATGGGCTGGTGTGGGGGCCTCAAGTAATACAATGGGCTGATGTGGGGGACTCAAGTAATACAATGTGCTGTTGTGGGGGACTCAAGTAATACAATGGGCTGATGTGGGGGCTTTAAGTAATACAATGGGCTGATGTGAGGGCCTCAAGCAATACAATGGGCTGGTGTGGGGGCTTTAAGTAATACAATGGGCTGGTGTGGGGGCCTCAAGTAATACAATGGGCTGATGTGGGGGACTCAAGTAATACAATGTGCTGTTGTGGGGGACTCAAGTAATACAATGGGCTGATGTGGGGGCTTTAAGTAATACAATGGGCTGATGTGAGGGCCTCAAGCAATACAATGGGCTGGTGTGGGGGACTCAAGTAATACAATGTGCTGTTGTGGGGGACTCAAGTAATACAATGTGCTGTTGTGGGGGACTCAAGTAATACAATGGGCTGTTGTGGGGGACTCAAGTAATACAATGGGCTGATGTGGGGGACTCAAGTAATACAATGGGCTGATGTGGGGGACTCAAGTAATACAATGGGCTGTTGTGGGGGACTCAAGTAATACAATGGGCTGTTGTGGGGGACTCAAGTAATACAATGGGCTGATGTGGGGGACTCAAGTAATACAATGGGCTGATGTGCTGGCCTCTAGCAATACAATGGGCTGGTGTGGGGGACTCAAGTAATACATTGGGCTGATGTGGGGGCTTTAAGTAATACAATGGGCTGTTGTGGGGGCCTCAAGTAATACAATGGGCTGGTGTGAGGGCCTCAAGCAATACAATGGGCTGGTGTGGGGGACTCAAGTAATACAATGTGCTGTTGTGGGGGACTCAAGTAATACAATGGGCTGGTGTGGGGGCTTTAAGTAATACAATGGGCTGATGTGAGGGCCTCAAGCAATACAATGGGCTGGTGTGGGGGCCTTAAGTAATACAATGGGCTGATGTGGGGGCCTCAAGTAATACAATGGGCTGGTGTGGGGGCCTCAAGTAATACAATGGGCTGGTGTGGGGGACTCAAGTAATACAATGGGCTGGTGTGGGGGACTCAAGTAATACAATGGGCTGATGTGGGGGACTCAAGTAATACATTGGGCTGATGTGGGGGCTTTAAGTAATACAATGGGCTGGTGTGAGGGCCTCAAGCAATACAATGGGCTGGTGTGGGGGACTCAAGTAATACAATGTGCTGTTGTGGGGGACTCAAGTAATACAATGGGCTGATGTGGGGGCTTTAAGTAATACAATGGGCTGATGTGAGGGCCTCAAGCAATACAATGGGCTGGTGTGGGGGACTCAAGTAATACAATGGGCTGGTGTGGGGGACTCAAGTAATACAATGGGCTGATGTGGGGGCCTCAAGTAATACAATGGGCTGGTGTGGGGGCTTTAAGTAATACAATGGGCTGGTGTGGGGGCCTCAAGCAATACAAGGGCTGATGTGGGGGCCTCAAGTAATACAATGGGCTGGTGTGGGGGCCTCAAGCAATACAATGGGCTGATGTGAGGGCCTCAAGCAATACAATGGGCTGATGTGGGGGCCTCAAGTAATACAATGGGCTGGTGTGGGGGCCTCAAGCAATACAAGGGCTGATGTGGGGGCCTTAAGTAATACAATGGGCTGATGTAGGGGCCTCAAGCAATAAAATGGGCTGATGTGCTGGCCTCAAGTAATACAATGGGCTGGTGTAGGGGCCTCAAGCAATACAATGGGCTGATGTGAGGGCCTCAAGCAATACAATGGGCTGGTGTGGGGGCCTCAAGCAATACAATGGGCTGATGTGGGGGCCTCAAGCAATAAAATGGGCTGATGTGCTGGCCTCAAGTAATACAATGGGCTGGTGTAGGGGCCTCAAGCAATACAATGGGCTGATGTGAGTGCCTCAAGTAATACAATGGGCTGGTGTGGGGTCCTCAAGTAATACAATGGGCTGGTGTGGGGGCTTTAAGTAATACAATGGACTGATGTGAGGGCCTCAAGCAATACAATGGGCTGGTGTGGGGGCCTCAAGTAATACAATAGGCTGGTGTGGGGGCCTCAAGTAATACAATGGGCTGGTGTGGGGGCCTCATGCAATACAATGGGCTGGTGTGGGGGCTTCAAACCATACAATGGGCTGATGTGGGGGCCTTAAGTAATACAATGGGCTGGTGTGGGGGCCTCAAGCAATACAATGGGCTGATGTGGGGGCCTCAAGCAATACAATGGGCTGGTGTGGGGGCCTCAAGCAATACAATGGGCTGATGTGGGGGCCTCAAGCAATACAATGGGCTGATGTGGAGGCCTCAAGTAATACAATGGGCTGGTGTGGGGGCTTCAAGCCATACAATGGGCTGATGTGGGGGCCTTAAGTAATACAATGGGCTGGTTTGGGGGCCTCAAGCAATACAATGGGCTGGTGTGGGGGCTTTAAGTAATACAATGGGCTGGTGTGGGGGCCTCAAGTAATACAATGGGCTGGTGTGGGGGCCTCAAGCAATACAAGGGGCTGATGTGGGGGCCTCAAGCAATACAATTGGCTGGTGTGGGGGCCTCAAGCAATACAATGGGCTGATGTGGAGGCCTCAAGTAATACAATGGGCTGGTGTGGGGGCCTCAAGCAATACAATGGGCTGATGTGGGGGCCTCAAGCAATACAAGGGCTGATGTGGGGGCCTCAAGCAATACAATGGGCTGGTGTGGTGGCCTCAAGTAATACAATGGGCTGATGTAGGGGCCTCAAGCAATAAAATGGGCTGATGTGCTGGCCTCAAGTAATACAATGGGCTGGTGTAGGGGCCTCAAGCAATACAATGGGCTGGTGTGGGGGCCTCAAGCAATACAATGGGCTGATGTGGGGGCCACAAAAAATACAATGAGCTATTGTAGGTGTTTCAAGTAATAAAATGGGCTGATGTGAGGGCCTCAAGTAATACAATGGGCTGGTGTGGGGGCCTCAAGCAATACAATGGGCTGGTGTGGGGGCCTCAAGCAATACAATGGGCTGATGTGGGGGCCTTAAGAGACGATTTCTGGACCAAGCCTCCCCTGATGATAAGAGAGAGGATGGAAGAAGGAGAGATAGACGAGAGAGAGGAAAGAGAGCAATCTGATGGAGAGCTCGTGATAGTCTAAGAGAGAAAAAGGAAGAGAGAGAGAGAGAGAGAGAGAGAGAGAGAGAGAGGAAAGCAGTGAGACACTCAGACACAGGAGAGAGAGAGAGAGAGAGAGAGGAAAGCAGTGAGACACTCAGCCACAGGAGAGAGAGAGAGAGGAAAGCAGTGAGACACTCAGCCATAGGAGAGAGATGAGAGAGGAAAGCAGTGAGACACTCAGCCATAGGAGAGAGATGAGAGAGGAAAGCAGTGAGACACTCAGCCATAGGAGAGAGATGAGAGAGGAAAGCAGTGAGACACTCAGCCATGGGAGAGAGATGAGAGAGGAAAGCAGTGAGACACTCATCCATAGGAGAGAGATGAGAGAGGAAAGCAGTGAGACACTCAGCCATAGGAGAGAGATGAGAGAGGAAAGCAGTGAGACACTCAGCCATAGGAGAGAGATGAGAGAGGAAAGCAGTGAGACACTCAGCCATAGGAGAGAGATGAGAGAGGAAAGCAGTGAGACACTCAGCCATGGGAGAGAGATGAGAGCGGAAAGCAGTGAGACACTCAGCCACGGGAGAGAGATGAGAGCGGAAAGCAGTGAGACACTCAGCCACGGGAGAGAGATGAGAGCGGAAAGCAGTGAGACACTCAGCCACGGGAGAGAGATGAGAGCGGAAAGCAGTGAGACACTCAGCCACGGGAGAGAGATGAGAGCGGAAAGCAGTGAGACACTCAGCCATGGGAGAGAGATGAGAGAGGAAAGCAGTGAGACACTCAGCCATGGGAGAGAGATGAGAGCGGAAAGCAGTGAGACACTCAGCCACGGGAGAGAGATGAGAGCGGAAAGCAGTGAGACACTCAGCCATGGGAGAGAGATGAGAGAGGAAAGCAGTGAGACACTCAGCCATGGGAGAGAGAGAGAGGAAAGCAGTGAGACACTCAGCCATAGGAGAGAGATGAGAGCGGAAAGCAGTGAGACACTCAGCCATAGGAGAGAGATGAGAGCGGAAAGCAGTGAGACACTCAGCCATAGGAGAGAGATGAGAGAGGAAAGCAGTGAGACACTCAGCCATGGGAGAGAGATGAGAGAGGAAAGCAGTGAGACACTCAGCCATGGGAGAGAGAGAGAGAGGAAAGCAGTGAGACACTCAGCCATAGGAGAGAGATGAGAGCGGAAAGCAGTGAGACACTCAGCCATGGGAGAGAGATGAGAGCGGAAAGCAGTGAGACACTCAGCCATAGGAGAGAGATGAGAGAGGAAAGCAGTGAGACACTCAGCAACGGGAGAGAGATGAGAGAGTTATAGAGATAGACATGGGTAAACAGAGAGAGAGAGAGAGAGAGACAGCAGGCGAGAGAGAGAGAGAGGGAGAGAGAGAGAGAGAGAGAGAGAGAGAGAGAGAGAGAGAGAGAGAGAGAGAGAGAGAGAGAGAGAGAGAGAGAGAGAGAGAGAGAGAGAGAGAGAGAGAGAGAGAGAGAGAGAGAGAGCTAAAGCGATAGACACAAGGAGAGAGAGGGTAAAAGAGGAGTCCATGCCAAGAAGGTACTCTGGTCTATAAATACAGAGTGAAACACTCACAACATCAATAACAGCCCTGTCAACATCCTAACGTTCTCTATCGTTGGCTCAGGGATCGCATCGGATTGGTCGGTCTCATGGGGCGAGGTCTCCCTGACGTGCTGTATTGGTCTGTTTACCAGAGTGATCTGCCAGTCTGTGCCTCCATCCCTCTTTCTTTCTCTCTCTTCCCTCCACCCCCCTCTCGTCACCTCCTCCTACTCTCCTGTCTTCCACACTCCACTCCCCTGACTGTCTGTGCACCCATCCTTCTCTCTCCATCTCTCCAGCCTTTCATCTCCCTCTTGTCCTCCTCTCCTGTCTTCCCCTCTACTCCTCAAGAGGTTATTTATAGAATGACTCCGGATGCATCTCTCCTCTCCTCTCCTCACTGCTTTAGGCCCACGCTGGTTTCCATCTTGGGCAAGGATTCTCTCTTCTTTTTTCCATTCTCTTTCTGTCTGTGTCTGTCTCCTGTTTTCTCAATGGGTTGATGGATTCAAGGGACACTGCACCTTTTACATGTTTTCCTTCCCTTTTTCACTCTGTCTTCCCTATAAGCTCCTCTTTATTCTCTCTCTCTCTCTCTCTCTCTCTCTCTCTCTCTCTCTCTCTCTCTCTCTCTCTCTCTCTCTCTCTCTCTCTCTCTCTCTCTCTCTCTCTCGCTTTAACTTCCACACAACCAGCCACACCGCTATTCCTCAAAAGCAGTCTGTATCAATTACATCATCAATTACATCAGCTTGATCTCTAATGACTGTTTCCATGGCGAGGTCAAAGATCAGGGAGGTCAGCGGTGCATCTAGTCCATTGCCCACGGCTAGAGAGAGAAAGTCTCTTTTCTCGTATCCTGTCAGACTAAGGAAGCCTGCTAGGTATTAGTCTGGTGAATCAGCTGATGGGACAGAAATAGTACCCACCCCCTTCTCCTCTTCCTCCTCCTCCACACACACACACACACACACACACACACACACACACACACACACACACACACACACACACACACACACACACACACACACACACACACACACACACACACACACACACACACACACACACACACACACACCACCCCCTTCTTCCGGCAATGTATTCATAGCAGCGCTAATTAACAACTCACCATGGATGAATGGAACGAAAGAGAGAGGCAGAGAGAGGCGGAGGGAGAGAGACTCCTTCTACATGGTGAGCTGAATATAGAAGGCCCCCGGCGCAAGCACAGCCGTGAGTATGTGTGCTTGTGTGTGTGTCAGGGCTATCCCACATCTGGACTGTAAGTCCTCCTCTATGGCTAGCCTGCTGGAGATGAGATTCCACTTCCATAGTCCTAGACAGAGTCCAGCCAGTCCACTACAGTTAGCTGCCTCTAATAATCCACTATGACAGCCTCTGTCTAATAGCAGTGTGTGTGTGTGTGTGTGTGTGTGTGTGTGTGTGTGTGTGTGTGTGTGTGTGTGTGTGTGTGTGTGTGTGTGTGTGTGTGTGTGTGTGTGTGTGTGTGTGTGTGTGTGTGTGTGTGTGTGTGTGTGTGTGTGTGTGTGTTTGTTTGTGTGTAGTAGCTCCCCTTGTGCCTATTCCAAGGCTGGCATAATGGGGACAACACCATGCTTCCTGCACTCAGCATCCCTCCCTCAGCAATCCTCCCAGGAGAGACAGGCATGTGACGTGATGTGTTTGACTCCAGGATAGGAAGATAATTCCTGGATAGGATGTACA
The DNA here is from genome assembly GCF_045679555.1 of Salvelinus alpinus. Lineage (NCBI taxonomy): Eukaryota > Metazoa > Chordata > Actinopteri > Salmoniformes > Salmonidae > Salvelinus > Salvelinus alpinus. Next base: position 124,149,485 of record NC_092087.1, on the reverse strand, counting down.
GGCCATGAACGATCAATGCTGTAATCTTTTACCCTTTGGATGGGTGCTAGGAATGCTGTAATAATGTAATTCTCTCTGGAGGGTTCAACAAGAGGGAGTTCAAAAGGAAGGAAGTTGGCTGGTTTAGTCATCAATAGCAAACCCAAAACTATCTTGACTGAATAGTCAACTGAGAGTTTTAAAAGGTGAGCCTAGAAAAAAGAGATGGTTGGAGGTTTGAGAGAGAGAGAGAGAGAAAAAGTGAGATAGAGTGTGTGAGAGAGAGAGAGAGAGAAACCTGTTGCCACAAGAAAAGGGCATCCAGTGAAGAACAAACACCATTGTAAATACAACCCATATTTATGTTTATTTAACTATTTACACAAAAGAGAGACTCATTGAGAGAGAGAGAGTTAGAGAGACACATTGAGAGAGAGAGAGAGAGAGAGAGAGAGAGAGAGAGAGAGAGAGAGAGAGAGAGAGAGTTAGAGAGACACATTGAGAGAGAGAGAGAGAGAGAGTTAGAGAGACACATTGAGAGAGAGAGAGAGAGAGAGAGAGAGAGAGAGAGAGAGAGAGAGAGAGAGAGAGAGAGAGAGAGAGAGAGAGAGAGAGAGAGAGAGAGAGAGAGAGAGAGAGAGAGAGAGAGAGAGAGAGAGAGTTAGAGAGAGAGAGAGTTAGAGAGACACATTGAGAGAGAGAGAGAGAGAGAGAGAGAGAGAGAGAGAGAGAGAGAGAGAGAGAGAGAGAGAGAGAGAGAGAGAGAGAGAGAGAGAGAGAGAGAGAGAGAGAGAGAGAGAGAGAGAGAGAGTTAGAGAGACACATTGAGAGAGAGAGAGAGAGAGAGAGAGAGAGAGAGAGAGAGAGAGAGAGAGAGAGAGAGAGAGAGAGAGAGAGAGAGAGAGAGAGAGAGAGAGAGAGAGAGAGAGAGAGAGAGTCTGAAGTTTACATACACTTAAGTTGGTGTCATTAAAACTCATTTTTCAACCACTCCACAAATTTCTTGTTAACAAACTATAGTTTTGGCAAGTCGGTTAGGACATCTAATTTGTGCATGACACAAGTCATTTTTCCAACAATTGTTTACAGACAGATTATTTCACTTATCATTCACTGTATCACAATTCCAGTGGGTCAGACATTTACATACACTAGGTTGACTGTGCATTTAAACAGCTTGGAATATTCCAAATTCCAGAAAATGAAGTCATGGTTTTAGAAGCTTCTGATAGGCTAATTGACATCATTTGAGTCAATTGGAGGTGTACCTGTGGACATATTTCAAGGCCTACCTTCAAACTCAGTGCCTCTTTGCTTGACATCATGGGAAAATCAAAGAAATCAGCAAAGACCTCAGAAAACAATTGTAGACCTCCACAAGTCTGGTTCATCCTTGGGAGCAATTTCCAAACACCTGAAGGTACCACATTTATCTGTACAAACAATAGTACACAGGTATAAACACCATGGGACCACGCAGCCGTCATACCGCTCAGGAAGTAGACGCGTTCTGTCTCCTAGAGATGAATGTACTTTGGTGCAAAAAGTGCAAATCAATTCCAGAACAACATCAAAGGACCTTGTGAAGATGCTGGAGGAAACAGGTACAAAAATATCTATATCCACAGTAGAACGAGTCCTATATTGACATAACCTGAAAGGCCGCTCAGCAAGGAAGAAGCCACTGCTCCAAAACTGCAATAAGAAAATCCAGACTACAGTTTGCAACTGCACATGGGGACAAAGATCGTACTTTTTGGAGAAATGTCCTCTGGTCTGATGAAACAAAAATATAACTTTTTGGCCATAATGACCATCGTTATGTTTGGAGGAAAAAGGGGGAGACTTGCAAGCCGAAGAACACCATCCCAACCATGAAGCACGGGGGTGGCAGCATCATGTTGTGGGGGTGCTTTGCGGCAGGAGGGACTGGTGCACTTTACAAAATAGATGGCATCATGAGGATGGAAAATTCTGTGAACGTTTTGAAGCAACATCTCAAGACATCAGTCAGGAAGTTAAAGCTTGGTCACAAATGGGTCTTCCAAATGGACAATGACCCCAAGCATACTTCCAAAGTTGTGGCAAAATGGCTTAAGGACAACAAAGTCAAGGTATTGGAGTGGCCATCACAAAGCCCTGACCTCAATCCTATAGAAAATGTGTGGACAGAACTTAAAAAGCGTGTGCGAACAAGGAGGCCTACAAACCTGACTCAGTTACACCAGCTCTGTCAGGAGGAATGGGACAAAATTCACCCAACTTATTGTGGGAAGGTTGTGGAAGGCTACCCAAAACGTTTGACCGAAGTTTAACAATTTAAAGGCAATGCTACCAAATACTAATTGAGTGTATGTAAACTTCTGACCCACTGGGAATGCGATGAAATAAATAAAAGCTGAAATAAATCATTCTCTCTAGTACTATTCTGACATTTCACATTCTTCAAATAAAGTGGTGATCCTAACTGACCTAAGACAGGGAATTTTTACTAGGATTAAATGTCAGGAATTGTGAAAAACTGAGTTTAAATGTATTTGGCTAAGGTGTATGTAAACTTCCGACTTCAACTGTACATATGAGATGAGTAATGCCAGATATGTAAACATTATTAAAGTGACTAGTGTTCCATTCCTTAAAGTGGCCAGTGATTCCTAGTGATGGCTGTTTAACAGTCTGATGGCCTTGAGATAGAAGCTGTTTTTCAGTCTCTCGGTCCCAGCTTTGATGCACCTGTACTGACCTCGCCTTCTGTATGATAACGGGGTGAACAGGCAGTGGCTCAGGTGGTTGATGTCCTTGATGATCTTTTTGGACTTCCTGTGACATCGGGTGCTGTAGGTGTCCTGGAAGGCAGGTGGTTTGCCCCGGTAATGTGTTGGGCAGACCGCACCACCCTCTGGAGAGCCTTGCAGTTGCGGGTGGTGCAGTTGCCGTACCAGGCGGTGATACAGCCCGACAGGATGCTTTCAATTGTGCATCTGTAAAAAATAGTGAGGATTTTAGGTGACAAGCCAAATTTCTTTACCCTCCTGAGGTTGAAGAGGCTCTGTTGCGCCTTCTTCACCACACTGTCTGTGTGGGTGGTCCATTTCAGTTTGTCAGTGATGTTTACACCAAGGAACTTGAAGCTTTCCACCTTCTCCACTCCGGTCCCGTCGATGTAGATAGGGGGGTGCTCCCTCTGCCTGTTTCCTGAAGTCCAAGATCATCTCCTTTTTTTGTAGACGTTGAGTGAGAAGATGTTTTCCAGGCACCACACTCCCAGATCCCTCACCTCCTCCCTGTAGGCTGTCTCGTCATATTTGGTAATCAACCCTACTACTGTTGTGTCATCTGCAAACTTGATGATTGAGATGCATGTGGTCATCGGTGAACAGGGAGTATAGGAGGGGGCTGAGCATTCACCCTTGTGGGGCCCCAGTGTTGAAGATTAGTGGAGTGGAGGTGATATTTCCTACCTTCATCACCTGGGTGTGGCCCATCAGGAGGTCCAGGACCCAGTTGCACAGGGCGGGGTTCAGACCCATTTGCTGCCCACCCAGAATGCTCTGGGGCAAAGGGATCCCCAGCCAACCCCAGAACCGTATCAGGCTACAAGGGGCTGCTTCCCAATTTCACACCCTTTTCCAGAATTGTGAACTTGCACACGCTCTGTAATGGATGTAAAATAATTTGATTGGTGAAAGCATTGACTGGAGGGAGTTTTCACCATTGTTAAGTGAAGTCCATGTGAGAAAGTGTGCAAGTGCACACTTCCGGATAAGGGTGGATAATCGGGATGCAGCCATTGTTTCTGAAGCACATTCCTGTCCTCTATTTCCCCCATCACGGCTAACATATTGCACGGCCCCTCTCCTGCCCTGCTCACCATATCTCCTTGTCCTCCTTTCCCTTGGCCAGGCTGTGTTCACTCCACTGTGTGTTCATGGGTGAGTCTGTAGTCTGCTGCTGACCACCATGGAGAGATGTGTCATAGACACCATGCCTGGCGTTCAAAGCTGTTCACAAATACTGCTGTATGCTTCAGAAACAATTTAATTTATTTATGGTTCGTACTCAAATAGTAGTTTTCTTTAATTAGTTCGGTGCTTCAGGGGAGCATGCCATGCATATTGCTTTCCAAACAGAGTCTGGGTGGTTTGGTGTGGAATTGTCAATTCCCATTTTGATATAACTTCAGAGTTCATTATGTAATGATCATTTCCCCCTGACAGATAAAAGTAAATCTGTTTTTTCCCTAAATTTACCCGGACGCTAACCCCTGCCTTTTAGAGAAAGATCAATCCCCTAGTCAGATAAAGCCAAGTTGTTATCTACTGTCCTCTCTGAGAACACTAACAGCTGGTTCTCTGACACACCATGACACCAGGGTGTTAACGCGGGCAGTTTTTCCATGACTACAGGCCGTGCACTCTCTGTTTCTGACAGCTGTTCCCATGGCGCCGGTTGTTGCCTCAGGCGCTGGACTTCGATTGGTCTGACAGATTCCAGTCAAGGGTCAATTCAGTGCCACCGCCGACCAATGACATTGCTCGCTTCGCATTACTTCCTAGTTTGTCATATAGATAAAGAGCATCATTGACTTGAGTATCACCACCTGTAGATTTGTCTCCATGTGAAATGATGACAACAACGGATCATATTTCATATATCACAGATGCTGAATTGGTATGAGGATTTCAAAGAGTTTCGATTCCATTGATGCTTTGACGTAGGTCCTCAAGGTTATAATATGAACAACCTTCAAACAGTCCTTCACACACGCTTTTTAACTTAAAAATAGCTTGCTACATTAAGAAATGTACAACGCAAACTGTTCTGAAACACATTCATGTGTCGTCTCTCATATCATTCAAACTTGATGGTCTTTGGATCCTTAACCTTGAAGAGTGACTTTGTGGTGGTCATAGCAGCCTTATGTAGCATCAACATCACCTTGAGGGTGGTCATAACAGCCTCATGTAGCATCAACATCAACTTGAAGCTGTTCATAGCAGCCTTATGTAGCCGCAACGTCACCTTAAAGGTGGTTATAACAGCCTTATGTAGCAGCAACATCACCTTGAAGGTGGTTATAACAGCCTTATGTAGCAGCAACATCACCTTGAAGGTGGTTATAACAGCCTTATGTAGCAGCAGCATCACCTTGAAGGTGGTTATAACAGCCTTATGTAGCAGCAGCATCACCTTGAAGGTGGTTATAACAGCCTTATGTAGCAGCAGCATCACCTTGAAGGTGGTTATAACAGCCTTATGTAGCAGCAGCATCACCTTGAAGGTGGTTATAACAGCCTTATGTAGCAGCAGCATCACCTTGAAGGTGGTTATAACAGCCTTATGTAGCAGCAACATCACCTTGAAGGTGGTTATAACAGCCTTATGTAGCAGCAGCATCACCTTGAAGGTGGTTATAACAGCCTTATGTAGCAGCAACCTCACCTCGAAGGTGGCGATAGCAGCCTTAGGTGCATGTTCACGTCATGGCATAATCTCTGTGGTATCACCTGGCCAATCTGTGTGTGTATTGTCACCTCTCTGGCCTAGATCCAGTCTTGGGTAACGTCAGTGTCACCTTGACATTCACGTCATGACTTAATCTCGATGTGTGATGTCACCTGGCAAGCCAAGATCGTCCCAAGTCTTTTCCCTGTTCCAGCTCCCCTGGACCGCAGTCTGCTATATGTCTGCTAGGCATGAGGACTGTAGACCGGGAGGCGTAGCATTATGTAGACCGGGAGGCGTAGCATTATGTAGACCGGGAGGCATAGCATTATGTAGACCGGGAGACGTAGCATTATGTAGACCGGGAGGCGTAGCATTATGTAGACCGGGAGGCGTAGCATTATGTAGACCGGGAGGCGTAGCATTATGTAGACCGGGAGGCGTAGCATTATGTAGACCGGGAGACGTAGCATTATGTAGACCGGGAGGCGTAGCATTATGTAGACCGGGAGACGTAGCATTATGTAGACCGGGAGGCGTAGCATTATGTAGACCGGGAGACGTAGCATTATGTAGACCGGGAGGCGTAGCATTATGTAGACCGGGAGGCGTAGCATTATGTAGACCGGGAGGCGTAGCATTATGTAGACCGGGAGGCGTAGCATTATGTAGACCGGGAGACGTAGCATTATGTAGACCGGGAGGCGTAGCATTATGTAGACCGGGAGACGTAGCATTATGTAGACCGGGAGGCGTAGCATTATGTAGACCGGGAGGCGTAGCATTATGTAGACCGGGAGACGTAGCATTATGTAGACCGGGAGGCGTAGCATTATGTAGACCGGGAGACGTAGCATTATGTAGACCGGGAGGCGTAGCATTATGTAGACCGGGAGGCGTAGCATTATGTAGACCGGGAGACGTAGCATTATGTAGACCGGGAGGCGTAGCATTATGTAGACCGGGAGGCGTAGCATTATGTAGACCGGGAGACGTAGCATTATGTAGACCGGGAGGCGTAGCATTATGTAGACCGGGAGACGTAGCATTAACTACACTTACCTGCTACTTCCACACTCTTTCAGCAGACTTTCTGAAGTCTTTCTGGGGACCTATGAAGAGCAGTTATGTGTGATATGTAGAGAGTTGTTTTGGAGATTTCTGAAGAGTCTTCCTGTGGATGAATAAGGGATCTTTCCAGAAACTTCTATGCAGTCATTCTGAAGCCATTTTGAGAAAATCTGAATTGCCATTTTAGGGGGGTGAAAAGTCTTATCTAAATAGTATTTCTGGCAACTTACAACTCTTCCTTTCTTGGGCGCTATGAGCAGGACATGGTGGAAGACTGTTAAATGATTTCAGCGACCCAGTGTTGTTGACATCAGATTGGGAGTTGTGTGTTCGTCCTGTTACGCATTCTGAGGTCATTGACTAAACACACAAGGAAATGTATTCCGCAAAAACAGGTGACTTGTCTTATTCCATCGTATTTTCATAATATGACATAATATCATAAGATTGCAATATTATATGTGATATTATTGCCATATGTCAGTCTCAGTTGGGTAAACACTCTCAATTGTGTAAACGTCTCAGTTAGTATTCATTTGGTTTGGAAAAAGGCCAGATTTTGTTATCTGAAAAGGGCAAGCACCTGGAATGCAGTAAATTGAGTCACGTACTGGCGTATTCCCTCCAGAAATGTGTTATTGTGTTTTGGGGTATATCCTGTCTGCTCTTGTCAGTCAGTTATGCCAGATGTCAGGGAAGTCTTTAATGGCGAGACTAGACAGACACCTTTGTCCTCTGGCTTTACTGACGACAGGTCAGGACCAGTTTTCAAAGTGCGACTGTCAATTAAGTTATCTCTCTCTCTATGTCTCTCTCTCTATGTCTCTCTCTCTCTATGTCTCTCTCTCTCTATGTCTCTCTCTCTCTCTCTCTCTCTCTCTCTCTCTCTCTCTCTCTCTCTCTCTCACGCACGCACGCACACACACACAAACACACAAACACACACAACGGCAACTAAATAGACTGGCTGGGTCCTGTAAATGAGTGAAATCATATGCTAATGTCCTTTGACAATATTGTTGGGGTAGGGAAATGTGGGAAGGTTTTTCAGTTTTCACAAGGACTCATTTGCAATTCACAAATGAGTTATTTTGGTTCCTGGGAAAGCAGAGGCCGAGAGAGGGGGAGGGAGTGAGGAGTCTCGACTTCAAGTTTTTTATGGTGTAATTTATTCACAGATAGATACACTCCTTTCATCTGTTGTTTTAATTGGTTCCTGACTGTTTCCCTGCAAACTGAAGTAATGCAGTCATCCACACTTTCAGAACATGTTATTGAAACAAGTGGTTGTTGATAGCAAGCATAACTACATCTAACGTATTCACCATCATTATTATCTGTCCAGCTGTGAAAAACTGTGCTTAAGGTCATCGCATATTTCCATTTGAGCTGTGACAACTTTATTTCTCCCTAATTTCTCCTAATGTCAATTTTCTCTCTCTCTCTCTCTCTCTCTCTCTCTCTCTCTCTCTCTCTCTCTCTCTCTCTCTCTCTCTCTCTCTCTCTCTCTCTCTCTCTCTCTCTCTCTCTCTCTCTCAATTCAATTCAATTCAATTCAAGGGGCTTTATTGGCATGGGAAACATGTGTTAACATTGCCAAAGCAAGTGAGGTAGGTAATATACAAAAGTCAAATAAACAATAAAAATGAACAGTAAACATTACACATACAGAAGTTTCAAAACAATAAAGACATTACAAATGTCATATTATATATATGCAGTGTTGTAACAATGTACAAATGGTTAAAGCACACAAGTTAAAATAAATAAACATAAATATGGGTTGTATTTACAGTGGTGTTTGTTCTTCACTGGTTGCCCTTTTCTTGTGGCAACAGGTCACAAATCTTGCTGCTGTGATGGCACACTGTGGAATTTCACCCAGTAGATATGGGAGTTTATCAAAATTGGATTTGTTTTCGAATTCTTTGTGGATCTGTGTAATCTGAGGGAAATATGTCTCTCTAATATGGTCATACATTGGGCAGGAGGTTAGGAAGTGCAGCTCAGTTTCCACCTCATTTTGTGGGCAGTGTGCACATAGCCTGTCTTCTCTTGAGAGCCATGTCTGCCTACGGCGGCCTTTCTCAATAGCAAGGCTATGCTCACTGAGTCTGTACATAGTCAAAGCTTTCCTTAAGTTTGGGTCAGTCACAGTGGTCAGGTATTCTGCCACTGTGTACTCTCTGTTTAGGGCCAAATAGCATTCTAGTTTGCTCTGTTTTTTTGTTAATTCTTTCCAATGTGTCAAGTAATTATCTTTTTGTTTTCTCATGATTTGGTTGGGTCTAATTGTGCTGTTGTCCTGGGGCTCTGTGGGGTGTGTTTGTGTTTGTGAACAGAGCCCTAGGACCAGCTTGCTTAGGGGACTCTTCTCCAGGTTCATCTCTCTGTAGGTGATGGCTTTGTTATGGAAGGGTTGGGAATCGCTTCCTTTTAGGTGGTTGTAGAATTTAACGGCTCTTTTCTGGATTTTGATAATTAGTGGGTATCGGCCTAATTCTGCTCTGCATGCATTATTTGGTGTTCTACGTTGTACACGGAGGATATTTTTGCAGAATTCTGCATGCAGAGTCTCAATTTGGTGTTTGTCCCATTTTGTGAAATCTTGGTTGGTGAGCGGACCCCAGACCTCACAACCATAAAGGGCAATGGGCTCTATGACTGATTCAAGTATTTTTAGCCAGATCCTAATTGGTATGTTGAAATTTATGTTCCTTTTGATGGCATAGAAGGCCCTTCTTGCCTTGTCTCTCAGATCGTTCACAGCTTTGTGGAAGTTACCTGTGGTGCTGATGTTTAGGCCGAGGTATGTATAGTTTTTTGTGTGCTCTAGGGCAACGGTGTCTAGATGGAATTTGTGGTCCTGGTGACTGGACCTTTTTTGGAACACCATTATTTTGGTCTTACTGAGATTTACTGTCAGGGCCCAGGTCTGACAGAATCTGTGCAGAAGATCTAGGTGCTGCTGTAGGCCCTCCTTGGTTGGTGACAGAAGCACCAGATCATCAGCAAACAGTAGACATTTGACTTCGGATTCTAGTAGGGTGAGACCGGGTGCTGCAGACTGTTCTAGTGCCCGCGCCAATTCGTTGATATATATGTTGAAGAGGGTGGGGCTTAAGCTGCATCCCTGTCTCACCCCACGACCCTGTGTGAAGAAATGTGTGTGTTTTTTGCCAATTTTAACCGCACACTTGTTGTTTGTGTACATGGATTTTATAATGTCGTATGTTTTACCCCCAACACCACTTTCCATCAATTTGTATAGCAGACCCTCATGCCAAATTGAGTCGAAGGCTTTTTTGAAATCAACAAAGCATGAGAAGACTTTGCCTTTGTTTTGGTTTGTTTGGTTGTCAATTAGGGTGTGTAGGGTGAATACATGGTCTGTTGTACGGTAATTTGGTAAAAAGCCAATTTGACATTTGCTCAGTACATTGTTTTCATTGAGGAAATGTACGAGTCTGCTGTTAATGATAATGCAGAGTATTTTCCCAAGGTTACTGTTGACGCATATTCCACGGTAGTTATTGGGGTCAAATTTGTCTCCACTTTTGTGGATTGGGGTGATCAGTCCTTGGTTCCAAATATTGGGGAAGATGCCAGAGCTAAGGACGATGTTAAAGAGTTTTAGTATAGCCTCTCTCTCTTAAAAAAAAAAAAAAAAGTTTTAGAGAGTTTTAGTATAGTATTCTACAACCACCTAAAAGGAAGCGATTCCCAAAACTTTCCATAACAAAGTCATCACCTACTGAGAGATGAACCTGTAGAAAAGTCCCCTAAGCAAGCTGGTCCTGGGGCTCTTTTCACAAACACAAACAGACCCCACAGAGCCCCCAGGACAGCAACACAATCTGTGCAGAAGATCTAGGTGCTGCTGTAGGCCCTCCTTGGTTGGTGACAGAAGCACCAGATCATCAGCAAACAGTAGACATTTGACTTCGGATTCTAGTAGGGTGAGACCGGGTGCTGCAGACTGTTCTAGTGCCCGCGCCAATTCGTTGATATATATGTTGAAGAGGGTGGGGCTTAAGCTGCATCCCTGTCTCACCCCACTAATAACTTTTCTGCAGACTGTTCTAGTGCCCGCGCCAATTCGTTGATATATATGTTGAAGAGGGTGGGGCTTAAGCTGCATCCCTGTCTCACCCCACGACCCTGTGTGAAGAAATGTGTAATCGTTTAACAATGTACTTAATTTTATACTCACTGAGTCTGTACATAGTCAAAGATTTCCTTAATTTTTTGTCAGTCACAGTGGTCAGGTATTCTGCCACGGTGTACTCTCTGTTTAGGGCCAAATATTCTAAAAAAAACACAATCTGTGCAGAAGATCTAGGTGCTGCTGTAGGCCCTCCTTGGTTGGTGACAGAAGCACCAGATCATCAGCAAACAGTAGACATTTGACTTCGGATTCTAGTAGGGTGAGACCGGGTGCTGCAGACTGTTCTAGTGCCCGCGCCAATTCGTTGATATATATGTTGAAGAGGGTGGGGCTTAAGCTGCATCCCTGTCTCACCCCTGTCTCACCCCATGTCTCACCCCTGTCTCACCATATTGGTTGTAGAAATTTACGGCTCTTTTCTGGATTTTGATAATTAGCCTCTCTCTCTCTCTCTCTCTCTCGCTCTCTCTCTCTCTCGCTCTCTCTCTCGCTCTGTCTGTCTGTCTGTCTGTCTGTCTGTCTGTCTGTCTGTCTGTGACAAATTTGACCCCAATAACTACCGTGGAATATGCGTCAACAGTAACCTTGGGAAAATACTCTGCATTATCATTAACAGCAGACTCGTACATTTCCTCAATGAAAACAATGTACTGAGCTCTGTTCACAGTCTGCAGGTAAAACATACGACATTATAAAATCCATGTACACAAACAACAAAAATTTTTACCAAATTACCGTACAACAGACCATGTATTCACCCTACACACCCTAATTGACAACCAAACAAACCAAAACAAAGGCAAAGTCTTCTCATGCTTTGTTGATTTCAAAAAAGCCTTTTACATTAAACTTTTACATTTTACATTAAATCTCTCTAAAACTTTTAGTAAAACTCTCTCTCTCTCTCTCTCTCTCTATGGGAGATATGGGAGGTTATCAAAATTGGATTTGTTTTTGAATTCTTTGCGGATCTGTGTAATCTGAGGGAAGTATGTGTCTCTAATATGGTCATACATTTGGCAGGAGGTTAGGAAGTGCAGCTCATTTTCCACCTAATTTTGTGGGCAGTGTGCACATAGTCTGTCTTCTCTTGAGAGCCAGGTCTGCCTTCAGCGGTCTTTTTCAATAGCAAGGCTATACTCACTGAGTCTGTACATAGTCAAAGATTTCCTTAATTTTTTGTCAGTCACAGTGGTCAGGTATTCTGCCACGGTGTACTCTCTGTTTAGGGCCAAATAGCATTCTAGTTTACTCTGTTTTTTTGTTAATTCTGTCCAATGTGTCAAGTATTTATCTTTTTGTTGTCTCATGATTTGGTTGGGTCTAATTGTGTTGCTGTCCTGGGGGCTCTGTGGGGTCTGTTTGTGTTTGTGAAAAGAGCCCCAGGACCAGCTTGCTTAGGGGACTTTTCTACAGGTTCATCTCTCAGTAGGTGATGACTTTGTTATGGAAAGTTTTGGGAATCGCTTCCTTTTAGGTGGTTGTAGAAATTTACGGCTCTTTTCTGGATTTTGATAATTAGCCTCTCTCTCTCTCTCTCTCTCTCGCTCTCTCTCTCTCTCGCTCTCTCTCTCGCTCTGTCTGTCTGTCTGTCTGTCTGTCTGTCTGTCTGTCTGTCTGTCTGTCTGTCTGTCTGTCTGTCTGTCTGTCTGTCTGTCTGTCTGTCTGTCTGTCTGTCTGTCTGTCTGTCTGTCTGTCTGTCTGTCTGTCTGTGCGTGTGTCTCTCTCAATAAAAACACAATAAGCATTTGAATAACTTCTCTCCTCCCTCCTCCCTCCCTCAGGACGCTGCACCAGCAGTTTGAGAGTTATAAGGAGCAGGTGCGTCGCATCGGCGTGGAAACGCGGCGCCAGCAGCAGGGCCAGCACAAGGACGACACCCCCACCTGCGGCATCTGCCGCAAGACCAAGTTCGCCGACGGCTGCGGACACCTCTGCTCCTACTGCCAGACCAAATTCTGCGCCCGCTGCGGCGGACGCGTCTCCCTGCGCTCCAACAATGTGAGAAACCGTTAAGAATCCCTGCCTCCACCCCTTCTTCTTACTCCATCCCTTCCCTTCGTCTTCGTTACCCCCCTCATCCCTTCCCTTTGTTCATTTGCTTTGTCAAGACGGCTGCTTTTATGTTGTGTGTGTTGGCGTCTGGGGCTCTGTCACACTTTGGTCGGTCAAAGTGTATTGGAGTTGTTGTTGGAGCTTCAATCCATCCTCAGATGTGTCACAGTTTTGCAAAAATAGCGACCCTGTAATATAAACTCTAGGAGCACCTAGTATGTAGTCTTTTACACCGAATGGACAAGCTGCCAACCAGAAACACCATTCAGCGTTTACAGTATTGACACATACGCTGCAGTTCTGCTCAACATCCCTATAAATAAGACAGTCACATTCCCCAGAGCCCAAAACCCTGTGAATGATACAGCGTTGGTTCTAGTTGATTTAGTCTAGCTCCCCAGTGCCAGAGGAAGCGTGCGGTATGACATGCGGCGGCGTCCATACTCACCACATGTGGCCGTTATTTTAAGCCCAAGTCCCGCTCCACCCCATGCCATCTGGGTCCCTCTCCATCTCCTGTCCAGCCCAAGAGAGAGGCCCTCCTCCCGGGTATCTTACCTGACTGTGGGCCCTGGTCCCTGGGCCTGCTGGGTGCCAATCTGTTCCAGATCCGCTAGGCCCAGCTGGAACCCAGACTCACACAGGGAGCAGGACACAGGATCAAGCTTTAGCCCAGACTGTGGACTTATTATGGGATAATTCTATTAAATGAATTATGGATAATGTTAACCGGCCACTAGTAGTGTTGTCTCTATTAGAAATTCCATCAATATGGAACTAATACTACAGTGAAACAATAGGCTAGGAACTCAACTCAATAGTAAAGTATGCCAGGAATTAGTTTGAGCACTATTGCAGTTTATTTGAAAGGTATTTTGAAGTAAGGGTATTTTTGTGTAGGCTGTAATCTATTATGTGTGTAAGGGTATTTTTGTGTAGGCTGTAATCTATGTGTGTAAGGGTATTTTTGTGTAGGCAGCTGTTGTATTGTGTGCGTATTACAGCCTGTGTGTGTAGGCAGTGTAGACTGGAGAGATGTCTTCTGACCGGCGCTCTCTCAAGTGGTACTTCCTTCCTTGATCCCCCATCCTACTCTCCCATCTATCTCCAGCCAAGCAGAATAACAGGATTAGTTGAAATTGTAAACTTTGTTTTATTACATAAAACTATCCCTCCTATTCATGTTTTCCGGTTTAGTTCAACACGTCGGTGTACCTCATGTCAAATTCAAGCCGAGCACTTCATGCATCTCTCCAGTGCTGAGTCAGTTAAAACATACATTTGTTTGACAGGGCGGATGCTAAGCAAGTTTCCTTACATTACGTCAGTTTGTGTCACTCATGTCAAAAAGGCCCACTCTTTGCATTACTGCGCTCTCAAACCTTTGTATAATATCAGCCAGTAGTTTTGAAAGTGGTGAGCCAAAACGGGTCCCACGAGCCAAAACGGGTCCCCGTTTTTTGTGTGCTGCGTCATCCAATTGTGTACATTTACATTTTAGTCATTTAGCAGACACTCTTATCCAGAGCAACTTACAGTAGAGTGCATACATTTTATTACATTTTTACATACTGAGACAAGGATATCCCTACCGGCCAAGAGCAGACGTTCTTATCCAGAGCGACTTACAGTAGAGTGCATACATTTTAACATACTGAGACAAGGATATCCCTACCGGCCAAACCCTCCCTACCGGCCAAACCCTCCCTAACCCGGACAACGCTATGCCAATTGTGCGTCGCCCCACGGATCTCCCGGTTGCGGCCGGCTGCGACAGAGCCTGGGCGCGAACCCAGAGACTCTGGTGGCACAGCTAGCACTGCGATGCAGTGCCCTAGACCACTGCACCACCCAGGAGATCTGTGTACTACGTAATCTAATTGTGTACTACATCATCCAATTCGTGTGATATGTTACAAATCCAATTCATGCAGTATGTTACAAATTTGTTGTGATTAAGATCCCAGAGAGCAATTTTAACCTCTAATAGGATCGGTGGGTCCCCCTCGGGACGGTTGAGCTAACGTAGGCTAATGCAATTAGCATGAGGTTGTAAGTAGCGAGAACATTTCCCAGGACATAGACATATCTGATATTAAATTATTGTTAATCTAACTGCACTGTCCAATTTACAGTAGCTGTTACAGTGAAAGAATACCATGCTATTGTTTGAGGAGAGTGCACAGTTATAAAACTTGAATAGTTATTAATAGAACAATTAGGCACATTTGGGCAGTCTTGATACAACATTTTGAACAGAAACGCAATGGTTCATTGGATCAGTCTAAAACTTTGCGCATACACTGCTGCCATCTAGTGGCCAAAATCTAAATTGCGCCTGGGCTGGAATAATACATTATGGCCTTTCTCTTGCATTTCAAAGATGATGGTACAAAAAAATTACAAAAGAATGCATGTTTTTTTCTTTGTATTATCTTTTACCAGATCTAATGTGCTACATTCTCCTACATTCATTTCACATTTCCACAAACTTCAAATTGTTTCCTTTCAAATGGTATCAAGAATATGCGTATTTAATTTTAGGCGAAAATTGAATAAAAAGGTCCGATCCTTAAGTTAGCAGTAGCTTTAATGTATTTTCCCAGCCCTGCGAGTTAAAATTATATGAATCTATCAAACTATAAATTGGTTCTACAGGACTGATGTTCAGTAAGTTACACTGTATATACAAAAGTATGTGGACACCCCTTCAAATGAGTGGATTCGGCTATTTCACTCACACCCGTTGCTGACAGGTGTATAAAATTGAGCACACAGCCATGCAATCTCCATAGACAAACATTGGCAGTAGAATGGCCTTACTGAAGAGCTCATTGACTTTCAATGTGGCACCGTCATAGGATGCCACCTTTCCAACAAGTCAGTTTGTCAAATTTCTGCCCTACTAGAGCTTCCCCGTTCAACTGTAACTGCTGTTATTGTGAAGTGGAAACATCTAGGAGCAACAACGTCTCAGCCGTGGTAGGCCAAACAAGCTCACAGAATGGGAACGCCGAGTACTGGAGCATGCAGTACTCGGCGAGTACTGGAGCATGCAGTGCGTAAAAATCGTCTGTCCTCGGTTGTGCCAACTGTAAAGTTTGGTGGAGGAGGAATAGTGGTCTGGGGCTGTTTTTCATGGTTAGGTCTCGGCCCCTTAGTTCCAGTGAAGGGAAATCCTAACACTACATTGACATTATAGACGATTGCATCCAACTGTGCATCCAACTTTGTGGCAACAGATTGGGAAAGGCCCTTTCCTGTTTCAGCATGACAATGCCCCCGTGCACAAAGCAAGGTCCATACAGAAATGGTTTGTCAAGATCGGTGTGGAAGAACTTGATTGGCCTGCACAGAGCCCTGACCTCAACCACATCGAACACCTTTGGGATAAATTGGAACGCCGACTGCTAGCCAGGCCTAATCGCCCAACATCAGTACCCAACCTCCCTAATGCTCTTATGGCTTAATGGAAGCAAGTCCCCGCAGTAATGTTCCAACATCTAGTGGAAAGCCTTCCCAGAAGAGTGGAGGCTGTTATAGCTGCAAAGGGGGGACCAACTCCATATTAATGCCCATGATTTTGCAATGAGAAGTTTGACAAGCAGGTGTCCACATACTTTTGGTCATGTTGTGCAGGTGCAGCTTGTTCATTGTCGTTAAACAAAATTGATATTTGACTCAAAATGGCCTCAATCATAATCAGATGTATTGACTTCTATACTAGCAGCATATAAGTCACAGTAACTCACAAAACATTGATATTATCGTGATAAACCGCGATTCACCCTGTGCCGAATAATCACATTCCCAAAATCGACACAGAGACACGATGCAGTACACAGCATTGTCCTGCAGAAGGCATTACAGTTACATGGTGATGCCCGACAAAATCTGTGCCACCAGCTCATTTTGCTATTACTAAACCTCTTCCTTCTCTCCAGCCTGTCCTCATAGTCATGTTGTGTTATAAAAGTCACATTTCTGTATCTATAATAGCTCACCAAACAGCAGATATTAAAAGCAGGGTCTGTTTTCATTAAAAAAAAACTCAGAGTGCTGATCTAAGGTCAGGCCCCCCCCCGTCTGTATAAACATATTCATTATGATTTGAAAGGAAAAACTTTTCCTAGATCAGCAAACTTATCCTAGATGCTATTTAAATACAGGCTCATATGTTGAAAGGAAGTAGACATACACTATCGTTCAAAAGTTTGGGGTCACTTAGAAATGTCCTTGTTTTTGAAAGAAAAGCACTTTTTTTGTTCATTAACGTAACATCAAATTGATCAGAAATACAGCGTAGACATTGTTAATGTTGTAAATGCCTATTGTAGCTGGAAACGGCTGATTTTTAATGGAATATCTACATAGGCGTACAGAGGCCCATTATCAGCAACCATCACTCCTGTGTTCCAATGGCACGTTGTGTTAGCTAATCCAAGTTTATCATTTTAAAAGGCTAATTGATCATTAGAAAACCCTTTTGCAATTATGTTAGCACAGCTGAAAACTGTTGTTAAAGAAGCAATAAAACTGTCCTTCTTTAGACTAGTTGAGTATCTGGAGCATCAGCATTTGTGGGTTCGATTACACGCTCAAATTGTCCAGAAACAAAGAACTTTCTTCTGAAACTCATGAGTCTATTCTTGTTCTGAGAAATGAAGTCTATTCCGTGCGAGAAATTGCCAAGAAACTGAAGATCTCGTACAACGCTGTTTACTTTTCCTTTCTCAGAACAGGGCAAACTGGCTCTAACCAGAATAGAAAGGGGAGTGGGAGGCCCCGGTGCACAACTGAGCAAGAGAACAAGTACATTAGAGTGTCTAGTTTGAGAAACAGAACTTGTGAGGTGTCTATTAGCCTTTTAAAATGATCAACTTGGATTAGCTAACACAAC
Organism: Salvelinus alpinus; assembly: GCF_045679555.1. NCBI lineage: Eukaryota > Metazoa > Chordata > Actinopteri > Salmoniformes > Salmonidae > Salvelinus > Salvelinus alpinus. The sequence goes on along the minus strand of NC_092087.1, from coordinate 124,131,867 downwards.
GTGCCATTGGAACACAGGAGTGATGGTTGCTGATAATGGGCCTCTGTACGCCTATGTAGATATTCCATAAAAAATCTGCCGTTTCCAGCTACAATAGTCATTTACAACATTAACGATGTCTACGCTGTATTTCTGATCAATTTGATGTTATTTTAATGGACAAAAAATGAGTTTTTCCTTCAAAAACAAGGACATTTCTAAGTGACCCCAAACTTTTGAATGGTAGTGTATATATTGTATTGTAAGCTATAAATCAAATCAAATCAAATTTATTTAGATAGCCCTTCTTACATCAGCTCATATCTCAAAGTGCTGTACAGAAACCCAGCCTAAAACCCCAAACAGCAAGCAATGCAGGTGTAGAAGCATATATAGGGTTGTGTAAGATAATGTATCATGTTGCTCTTCTTGTCCCCATTTCCTGTTCCTGCATGACACTGTGACACAAAGGTCATGTGGCATGCCGACGTCACATGACTGATATGTCGAGTCATGCATGTTTGCTGTCTAACTCCCTCTGTGCTTCACCACTGTTGCTCCCCTTACAGGTTGTATCACTGAATAGACTGTGTATTAAAAGTGTGTATTGTGGATTTTGCTCATGTGTATTAACAAACGTTTACACCATTCCCTCACTCCTTTTTCTCTTTCTCTTTTTCCTCCCTCCCGTCTCATGTTTCATGAACCTATATTTGACCTCTGTCTCTCTTTCTCTGTCCACTCCTCCACTGCATCCCTCTATCCTTCCCTCTGCTTCCTCCACTCCTTCCCTCACTTCCTTTTCACTTTCTCACTGCTACCTGGACTACATGCCACTACAGGAGGACAAAGTGGTTAGCATCTTTTCTGTGCTCTCTACTGTACTGTGAATATAACCTGTGTCCCTTTGAAAATCCCCCAATGGCTGCGTTCCAATCCCAAAGTTTTGACCCCCTTCCCTCCTGCCCTGTAGACTTCCCCTTTTAAGTGGACTGGATTTGTGTGAGTGATATGGCATAAACTACTGTAGTCCTATGCCAAGCCTTTTTGCTGTTGGCAAGGTCGAGGTATATTCCTTTGTTACTAAAACCTAGCTCACACAAATCCAAGAAGGGGGTGTCCACAAAGGCTGAAGTGAAGGGAGTAAGTTATCAGATTGGAACGCGGCCAAAGCGTTCAAATCCACCTTTGGATTAATGACTTAAACCGAACAGAATGATTCCCTGACAGTTCAGTCCAGGCTTTTCTCTAATACAAAAAGGCTAGCCTTTATCCTTGGACTTCCACACACACATACTGTATCTGTCTGTAGTCCAGATTCCAGACTCTGGGCATTGGCAGATACAGTCATAGGGACCATTTTGCCTTGATTAGAAATAAATATGATTAGATACGATCTCTGTCTATCACTATGGTATTTTACCATGGACTTCCCCAAGCATATCTGCCTGTAGTCCAGTCCACACTAATATGGACATTGGTAGTGCAGTACTAGAGACTGTTTTATCTTCAGTAAGGATATCTGGGTAAAAACGTTGACTAATTCTGCATCCATTGTCTGTCTCTTCCTCTTGCAAAGTGTCTCATAGTGAAGGACAGGGTAAGGCCTGCTGGGTAATGGAGTTTTTGCATGGGTCACTATAACTGTAGTTCTTTAATGTCACACTTCAGCTGCAATTTGGGAAGCGGGCGAGCATGAGCCATGCCTGGCTGTCTGGGTGGGCATTCCTAGACACCCCTGGATGGGCACCCCCCTTACACAACTCCTCTCTCTATGGCTGTGGGCATGGCTGTGCCAGGGGGAACTGGGTATAATATACAAGATAGGGGGAAAAATGGGGTACAAGGGCACAGGGTGTTTGTTGGCACGCAGAAGCACCTTATCTTACTATAAGACCCTTGTTGTGACTGCAGAGGGAATGTGCACACTTATGCCCGTGCATGCTTTACCTGCCTGTCTGTGATGAGCATACAGACCAGCCCCTGCCACAGGGAGATGGGAGGGGAGGCCGAGGCTGGGTTCCAATTTGTACACTTGCCACCTTCCCCTCTGTACTTGTCCACTCTAAGTAAGGAGAAAACAACCAAAAATCATTTTGCTGGATTGGAGCTTTTAAAGCACAGTTTTGCTCACAAGCGTCCTATCTTTTCAGATTCGGATCTGAGGGGAAGTCGACAGGGGCAGAGGGGAAGGATGCAAGTCTTTGGAATGGACCCTGCGGCTGCTTAAGACAGTGGACTGGGGTCAGGGGTGGAGGGTGTAGGCTAGGACCCCATTCCTAGTCCCTCATAGCCCCTCGCCTCTCCCTGTCAGCATCTGTCAGTGTTGTCTACGTTCAATATCAAGACTTCCACACCTTAGGTCAGCTAACAGACTTACACGGTCACTGTTACAGTACATGCCAAGCCTTTAAATCAAAGCCCCTGGGTTCGTCCCTTTGTGTGTGTGTCTATGTGTGCGTGTCTATGTGTGTGTGTGTCTGTTTTATTATTTCTGTGTTAATTAACTGCAGCGTGTGGGTTGTCTATGTTTCCAACGGGTATTTAATTCAATTGTGGTAGATATGACTCATTCTCAGAGACACTGTTTGGTTAACCTCCACAATTTTGTCAGTTGACATCTCAAGGAACATAAATCTTTGAATAACGTATATTCTATAGTGTAAATAAGGGTCAAATGACATTTATTTTATCATATTACGATACAATCACAGTTTAAATGTACGATTTACACAAATAAAACAATTTATCATGTTATATTCTTCACAGACAAGAAACTAATTAGTCCCCGCGAGTTTAGTTGCTTTTACTTGTCTTGGTGTATTAATTGCAGAGTGTTTGTTTATGTGTGTTTAATGTCATCTCCAGATGGCTGAGAGAGAGAGAGAGAGAGAGAGAGAGAGAGAGAGAGAGAGAGAGAGAGAGAGAGAGAGAGAGAGAGAGAGAGAATCAGAGCCAATCTGTCTCCTCTTCCTGTAGTGGAGACTCACATACGCACACTAATCAAATCAAATCAAATGTATTTATATAGCCCTTCTTACATCAGCTGATATCTCAAAGTGCTGTACAGAAAGCCAGCCTAAAACCCCAAACAGCAAGCAATGCAGGTGTACACTACTGTACACAGACACAAATATGCCAACACCTCTTTACTGCTTGGACAAACCAGACGCACGCACAGACACACGCACTCACACCGGACACACACACCAACTCTCCCACTCCCACACTGCATCGAGCCGACACTGCACTTTTTACAGGAAGGGAATGCACTTCATAATCTCTGTCAGGTTTCTCAGCATTGGATGACTAACCCAGCGGTCTGCCATAAAACATTACTGTAATGCCTTTGATAAAATAACAATAGCGATAACAGCAACTGTATTAGTGAGCAGTTCCAGGATCAGTTTGGAGTTACAGAAAGGCCTATACAAACACCTTGGGCTAATAATACTAGAAGGGTTTCTGTTGTGTTCTTAGCAGTATTGGCTTCTATAGGGTAGAATGCCATTCAGTCTAACACTTAACTGTCTTGTGGTTTACGGGGCTCGGCTGCAGAAAGAAGCCAAGACCTATTCCTAGTTGATCTATAGCCTTATTTACACAAATGGAGCATTATCGTGTTTTGTGGTCGTCTTTCTTCCTCGTCTGTAGGATTTACCATTCCCTGACGGATGGTAGTTTTCTACCAGGCACTGCTGCCGCCCCATACGTCAATCTGTCATTGGAGGCGCTCAATGAACACTTTCCTCTCCATTCCACCACCCCGGGCCTCCATCTATTCCACCCAGTTAAGGAAAAAGACGGCGTTAACAGAATTCCCAGCTATTCCCGCCGCCGCCGTGCCTGCTGTTACTGTCGCTATCCCTACCTCCCCTGTTTTGGCAACAGAAACGGATGGATAGAGTGTCTGAGATGGAGATGATGGAGGGGTGTGGGGTAGAAAAGAGCGTGTTGATTAATGATGGCTGTAAGATGACGCCATTTGTCAAGTCGGTCTGCCTCGTCAGGTGGGTTGCTGGTACGAGGAAGGTGGTGGTTTGTAAGGCAACACAGGTTGTGTGGGATTGAGGTTGTTCTAATGTTGGTTAAACGCTGTATTTTGGTTTTTGCTGTTAGTCTTTTTCAGTCAAACTTTTTTGACAGTGCCTGCTGCTGACATGGCTCTCTTAACTCAATGATTTGGTTACCATGGTGACCTGTATTCTGTTAGGCAGGGTGAGATTGTGCAGTTACCGGTTAGAAATGGCATTGCTCATACTCACGATAGACACACACACACACACACACACACACACACACACACACACACACACACACACACACACACACACACACACACACACACACACACACACACACACACACACACACACACACACACACACACACACACACACACACACACACACACACACACAGACAGACAGACAGACAGGCACTCTCCCATGCACGTCCAGGGAAAAAGCATTCACACCCACTGACACACACACAGAGTCTTTGACACATGACGCTCCACAGGACGCGGTGCGATGAAGTGGAGGTGACACCACAGTGGGCTGCTTCTAAGCGAGGAGTCAGATTGGCTGTTTGAGAGGTGGCTCTGCCATCACACACTAACCATGCTTAAGCCACAAGCAAGGAAGCCCTTCACATATTACATGTGTCACACAATAGGCTGGGGTTCCTAACACAGACCAATTAACTCGCATGATCACTGTTCCTCATGCAGGCCTGCACACACTGCACTCCGTCATACAATCCAGGAAAGTAGGGCCTAATCATTCCAGCTCAGGATTATTCTGTGTGTGTGTGTGTGTGCGTGTGCGAGTTTCTCTCCCACACAGAGTACACCCAGGTTTAAGTGGCCTACCTGGTGGTATTCTCTCCTCTGCGTAGGTTTGAGACCATGTAAAACACGGACAGAGGTGTGGCTTTAGAAAAAGAGATACATTAAATGAATTACATTTTCTTTACTTTTAGATACCTTTAGGGTGGACAGTGTGTGCGTGTGTGTGTTTTGTCAAGTCGGTCTGCTGCGTCAGGCGGGTTAGCGGTACGAGGAAGGTGGTGGGTTGTAAGGCAACACAGGTTGTGTGGGATTGAGGTTGTTCTAATGTTGGTTAAACGCTGTATTTTGGTTTTTGCTGTTAGTCTTTTTCAGTCAAACTTTTTTGACAGTGCCTGCTGCTGACATGGCTCTCTTAACTCAATGATTTGGTTACCATGGTGACCTGTATTCTGTTAGGCAGGGTGAGATTGTGCAGTTACCGGTTAGAAATGGCATTGCTCATACTCACGATACACACACACACACACACACACACACACACACACACACACACACACACACACACACACACACACACACACACACACACACACACACACACACACACACACACACACACACACACAGACAGACAGACAGACAGACAGACAGACAGACAGACAGACAGACAGACAGACAGACAGACAGACAGACAGACAGACAGACAGACAGACAGACAGACAGACAGACAGACAGACAGACAGACAGACAGACAGACAGACAGACAGACAGACAGACAGACAGACAGACACTCTCCCATGCACGTCCAGGGAAAAAGCATTCACACCCACTGACACACACACAGAGTCTTTGACACATGACGCTCCACAGGACGCGGTGCGATGAAGTGGAGGTGACACCACAGTGGGCTGCTTCTGAGCGAGGCGTCAGATTGGCTGTTTGAGAGGTGGCTCTGCCATCACACACTAACCATGCTTAAGCCACAAGCAAGGAAGCCCTTCACATATTACATGTGTCACACAATAGGCTGGGGTTCCTAACACAGACCAATTAACTCGCATGATCACTGTTCCTCATGCAGGCCTGCACACACTGCACTCCGTCATACAATCCAGGAAAGTAGGGCCTAATCATTCCAGCTCAGGATTATTCTGTGTGTGTGTGTGCGTGTGCGAGTTTCTCTCCCACACAGAATACACCCAGGTTTAAGTGGCCTACTTGGTGCTATTCTCTCCTCTGCGTAGGTTTGAGACCATGTAAAACACGGACAGAGGTGTGGCTTTAGAAAAAGAGATACATTAAATGAATTACATTTTCTTTACTTTTAGATACCTTTAGGGTGGACAGTGTGTGCGTGTGTGTGTTTTGTCAAGTCGGTCTGCTGCGTCAGGCGGGTTAGCGGTACGAGGAAGGTGGTGGGTTGTTAGGCAACGCAGCATGTGTGGGATTGAGGTTGTTGTAACGTTGGTTAAATGTTGTATTTTGGCTTTTGCGGTTTGTGTTTTTCAGTCAAACATTTTTGACAGTACCAGCTGCTGACATGATTTAAAACTGTCATAAACACGACTTAAGACCTGTCATTTGTTGTCGTGTCCTTTAATGACTAATCCGTTTAGAGTTGGCTGCAGGTGTGACTGGGTAGATATGTGTTGTGATTTAGGTTAGTCTTGCAGCCCATATGAGGGTCTTTAGTTTGTTTGAGGATCATGATCTATTATGATGTCACAGAGAGCTCATAGGAGGCCACACAGTTCTTTAGCTGCCCACTAACTTGTTGTTCCCAGTCTTGGCATTGTTAGTTCTCAATTCAATTCAATTCAATGGGCTTTATTGGCATGGGAAACATGTGTTAACATTGCCAAAGCAAGTGAGGTAGATATTATACAAAAGTGAAATAAACAATACAAATTAACAGTAAACATTACACATACAGAAGTTTCAAAACAATAAAGACATTACAAATGTTATATTATATATATACAGTGTTCTCTCTCTCTCTCTCTCTCTCTCTCTCTCTCTCTCTCTCTCTCTCTCTCTCTCTCTCTCTCTCTCTCTCTCTCTCTCTCTCTCTCTCTCTCTCTCTCTCTCTCTCTCTCTCTCTCTCTCTCAATTCAATTCAAGGGGCTTTATTGGCATGGGAAACATGTGTTAACATTGCCAAAGCAAGTGAGGTAGATATTATACAAAAGTGAAATAAACAATACAAATTAACAGTAAACATTACACATACAGAAGTTTCAAAACAATAAAGACATTACAAATGTTATATTATATATATACAGTGTTGTAACAATGTACAAATGGTTAAAGCACACAAGTTAAAATAAATAAGCATAAATATGGGTTGTATTTACAATGGTGTTTGTTCTTCACTGGTTGCCCTTTTCTTGTGGCAACAGGTCACAAATCTTGCTGCTGTGATGGCACACTGTGGAATTTCTCCCAGTAGATATGTCTCTCTCTCTCTCTCTCTCTCTCGCTCTCTCTCTCTCTCTGTACTCATTGACTTGGTTACCATGGTGAACTGCATTCTGTTAGGCAGGGTGAGATTGGTGCTCTTCACATATATACATATGTGAAGGGCTTCCTTGCTTGCTGCTTAAGCATGGTTAGTGTGTGATGGAAGCCAATCAGACGGCTCGCTCAAGAAGCAGCCCACAGTGGTGTCACCTCCAGTTCATCGCACCGCGTCCTGTGGAGCGTCATGTGTCTGTGTGTGTGTGTGTGTGTGTGTGTGTGGACTGTATTTCCTTGTGTGCGTGCTGCTTGAACACGATCTCATTCAAGGATTAACCATCGGATTAATATCTTTCGTCTTCCTCAGCCATGAGAAAAAAATCTCCCTATTTACTGTGAAGTTAAACGGGACCTTTTTCCTTCGTCAGTTCTTTGCTATAGAGTCTAATATGTTAACATTTCTTACCGTCCTCTTTGAGACGCATGTAAATATTGACCGCATCCCTAGATGGATATTTGAAATGATGGCCTTAATACTGTCACTATAGACCTACCTAATATATACTTTACATTCCTGGCATGATAAAAAGGGATTTCCCAGAATGTACTCTGAATGATTGATAATGATAATCACCAAACAGCTGAATAATTAAGGGGAGGGAGTTTAAGGGGTATGGTTTAGCGGTAGCATAGCCTACCGGCCTTGCGAGCGCCTGCTATCTGAAACCGGCTGGCGGGTATTGTCGTGACTGATGATGATGTTGAATAATGGTGAGGAGCTGAGGGGATTAGCTGCGGTCTACTCCAATCTAACCTGCCTGAGAACAGAGAGAGAGAGTGTGTGTGAGAGAGAGAGTGAGAGAGAGTGAGAGAGAGAGAGAGCGAGTGAATGTAAGAGTGTGAGAGTGTGAGAGAGTGAGCGAGTGAGAAAGAGAGAGAGAGAGAGAGAGAGAGAGCGAGCATGTATGTGTGTGTGAGTGTGAGAGACTGAGAGAGTGAGTGAGAGAGATAGAGAGAGAGAGAGCATGTATGTGTATGTGAGTGTGAGAGACTGAGAGACTGAGAGAGTGAGATAGTGAGTGAGAGAGTGAGAGAGTGAGAGAGTGAGCGGGTGAGAGAGTGAGAGAGAGTGAGAGAGTGAGAGAGTGAGAGAGTGAGAGAGAGAGAGAGAGAGAGAGAGAGAGAGTGGGAGAGAGTGAGAGAGAAAGAGAGAGAGAGAGAGAGAGAGAGAGAGAGAGAGAGAGAGAGAGAGAGAGAGAGAGAGAGAGAGAGAGAGCATGTATGTGTATGTGAGTGTGAGAGACTGAGAGACTGAGAGACTGAGAGACTGAGTGAGAGAGTGAGAGAGTGAGAGAGTGAGAGAGTGAGCGGGTGAGAGAGTGAGAGAGAGTGAGAGAGAGAGAGAGAGAGAGAGAGAGGGAGAGAGAGAGAGAGAGAGAGAGAGAGAGAGAGAGAGAGAGAGAGAGAGAGAGAGAGAGAGAGAGAGAGAGAGAGAGAGAGAGAGAGAGAGAGAGAGAGAGAGAGAGAGTATGTACTGTACGTATGTGTATGTGTGTATTAGAACAACTGAATGTGTGTGTGTGTGTCCAGCTCGACAGCTGTGGGCCACAGCTGATTTACTTTAGATTAGTGTGGCCTGGAGCCAAACAGAGGATTCAATCAGGGTACACACGATGCGCGCCGGTTCGCTAAAAAGCTAACCGCAAGCTGACTGCTGAACTAACTGTCCATTCGACCAACCCTCCATCAAAGAGCAAGTTTCACAGAAGGTTGTGTTTTGGGATGTAAACAAAGACTTCTAAAGGTTAATACAAGGAATAGTATTCTCCCTCCATTTTGGATTTGTACCATCGTTCTAGTCCGTGGGATTATACACTCGAGAAAAGATAAATCTGTTTTTCTCTGCGTTGGGAGAGAGGCGATTTCTAGTAGCCATGGCTACATGTGAGTATGGAACCTTTCTGTGATGTTGCTGTTGTTCCATTTGTGGTTGTTGTTCGTAGGACGGTCAAATAGCTGACTTGAGTTGACCAATGATTTCTATCAACAGTAGACCATTTTTATATATGTATTATTATTGGGGCGGCAGGTAGCCTAGTGGTTAGAGCGTTGGACTTGTAACCGAAAGGTTGCAAGATCGAATCCCTGAGCTGACAAGGTAAAAAATCTGTCGTTCTGCCCTTGAACAAGGCAGTTAACCCACTATTCCTAGGCCGTCATTGAAAATAAGATTTTGTTCTTAACTGACTTGCCTAGGTAAATCATTTTTATTTTATTTTATACTATTGTGAACAGCAATCACCTGTATATCTGTGACTTGTCCTCTCAAATCATAGTCTTCCACGGTGTTAAGTTCAGATAGTTGTATATCTCCTAGCTTTCACTTACGTCTTTTCTTCAGGGCCTATACTGTTATTGAATTAGGAATGTTCTTCTGGTACCTGTTGTGGAACGATAAATAGCTTTTGGTGGATGGGGGATGTTGTAGCTGGGTTTCCTTGTTGTCCAGTTAATGTTCTGTACCATCATCCGCTGTGGGAGATTAACAGCCTTGTCCGCCATAGGCAACAGGCTACTGCTTTCTCCATGGTAACGACGTCCCATCTATATCAAGCCTACTCTGTTTAACTAGATACTGCGTTCATATTGGATAATTTTTTATACATTTGTAGCCTTGTAGAATATGTTGAATTTTCTCTAGTGATAACAGTATTATTACACATTTGTGATATTTTTGGGGCTGTTTCCTTACCTCAATGTGTAAGTAAAATGCTGTGATATTTCACAGAGCGCATTGTAACCTACAATGAGTGTATAAAACATTAAGAACACCTTCCTAATATTGAGTTGCATCCTAACAGCCTCAATTCGTTGGACTCTCCAAGGTGTCGAAAGCGTTCCACAGGAATGTTGGCCCATGTTGATCTAATGCTTCCCACAGTTGTGTCAAGTTGGCTGGATGACCTTTGGGTGGTGGACCATTCTTAATACACACAGGAAACTGTTGAGCGTGAAAAACCCAGCAGTGTTGCAGTTCTTGACACAAACCGGTGCGCCTGGTACCTACTACCATACCCCGTTCAAAGGCACTTCAATATTTTGTCTTGCCCATTCACCCTCTGAATGGCACACATACACAATCCATGTCTCAATTGTCTCAATGCTTAAAAATCCCTCTTTAACCTATTTAATCTACACTGATTAAAGTGGATTTAACAAGTGACATCAATAAGGGATCATAGCCTTCACCTGCATTCACCTGGTCAGTGTATGTCATGGAAAGAGTTTTGTATACTGAGTGTATATTGGCATATCAGGCTACAGGCTAGGCCCAGTTCTCCATCGAAAATGGACATAGTGAAATGGTGCACTCTGTCTCCCGCCACATCTGCAACCATGTGGCTTTTAATTTTTAATCTGCAGAAACCTGTAGGAGAAGGGAGGAAGAGGTTAAAGAGAGTGGAGGCTGGGGGAAGGAGGGGGGAGCGTGGGGCGAGGGGGAGTGTGGGGAGGGAGGGGGGAGCGTAGGGGGGAGGGGGAGCGTGGGGGAGTGTGGGGGGAGTGTGGGGGGGAGGAGGTACTAGAGTATTTTAAGAAACCTTGATCCCCTGTCTGACAGATGAGCTATCACCAATACTCAATCAGAGTCAAGAGACTAAAATAAAACATGAGAAAGAACATAACGCTGTGACTAATACTTGCTTGTGTCTTACTAAGATCCTCTTTGTGTCTGTGTGTAAAGATTGTTCTCCTCCTCGTCTGAGGAGGAGCAGGGATCGGACCAAAACGCAGCTTTTGTGGAATACATAATGAGATTTTATTGAAACAAGACAAACACGAAACACACTTGATAAATTACAAAATAACAAACGACGTAGACCGACCTGAACATGAGAACTTACATAATACGAAGAACGCACGAACAGGTACAGACTAAACAAACGAAACAGTCCCGTGTGGTACAAACACTGACACGGAAAACAATCACCCACCAACAAACGGTGTGAACAGCCTACCTTAATATGGTTCTCAATCAGAGGAAACGTCAAACACCTGCCCCTGATTGAGAACCATATAAGGCTAAATAACAATGAACCTAAACATAGAAACAAATAACATAGACTGCCCACCCAGCTCACGTCCTGCCCAACTAAACAAAGCTAAACAAAGGAAAATAAGGTCAGGAACGTGACACTGTGCCTGTTTATAGATCTGTCACCAGTCCTGCCCTTTCCTTGCCTGTATAACAATGACCTGTTGTCTGTCGAAAATACTCCAAGCTAATATACTCCAAGCTAAAATACTCCAAGCTAAAATACTCCAAGCTAATATACTCCAAGCTAAAATACTCCAAGCTAAGCTAACATTTCTCTGCCTCACGACTGAATCTGTTTTGCACATGGACTAGAGATGACAGTTCCTTAAAAAGTGGACTGCAATGGATATATGACAACATCTGCAACCCCACGAGTCTTCTGATGCTATCCTCATAGAAATAGAATAAGATGACTATATTATTGAGGTATTGCATAGTATTATACATTCTCTGTCTAAGAGACAATGTTAGGGTCAATTCCATTTCAATTCAGTCAATTCAGGGTTTGCTTTTCAATTAAGAAAATAGGAATCGGAAATGGAGTTGACCATGCTCTGTTTCTCTCTGTAGATATAGGCTACTACTGCATACTGTACACGTATGTAATAGCTAACCTCCTCCTCTCCTCCTTCACCCCTGTAGGTAATGTGGGTATGCAACCTGTGCCGTAAGCAACAGGAGATCCTCACCAAATCGGGAGAATGGTTTTCGGGGCCGGGGGAGAGGCAGATGAGCCTGGATGGCGGCCTGAACGCCCCGCCCACGGGGGGTGACACCCAACGGGGGGACAGGAAGCTACTCCGCTCCAGGTCCCAGGCCCCGCCCTCTTCCAGCGTTAACGCAGGGGCGGTGCCCGACGGAACGCATCAGCCACCAACGGTACCGGCCAAGGGAGCGTTGGACACCATGCCGGCTTCACGCGCTCGGAGCGAACCACCACGAGACAAGTAGGACATCGTCGACACAAACTCTCTAATCCCTAAAACACTTTCACCTGTCCTCTCACAATCCCTGCTTTCACCCCTCTGGCTGTAGAGGCTCAAACCAGAGTCTACGTCACTGTATTGGTTATCTAGGGGCCTGTTTTGATTGCTGATAGTACTTAGTATTGTTGTAAATGCCACTTTGTACAATCAATCAATCAAATTTTTTTATAAAGCCCTTTTTACATCAGCAGATGTCACAAAGTGCTATACAAAAACCCAGCCTAAAACTCAAAACAGCAAGCATTGCAGATGTAGAAGCACGTGGCTAGGAAAAACTCCCTAGAAAGGCAGGAACCTAGGAAGAAACCTAGAGAGGAACCAGGCTCAGAGGGGTGGCCAGTCCTCTTCTGGCTGTGCCGGGTGGAGATTATAAGAGTACATGGCCATTTAAGGCCAGATTGTTCATCAGGATGGTCAAATGTTCATATATGACCAGCAGGGTCAAATAATAATAAGTGGTTGTACAGGGTGCAACAGATCAGTTGACTTTGTCTCATCCACTACTATTATCACCTACCCTTAAACCCTTTGATTGTAGACGCTTAAAGGAATAATCCACTCGAAAGCATCTTTTGGTATTTTGTTTTTACTTCTTAAGATGCATTTTGCGTCATCATGATGATGTGGCAAGTTATAATTCGCTTTTTGAAAGTCCTCTATCTTGAAAACTTGATTGCTGGCATGCAAAACATTTTGGGACTGTATCAGAGTCTAGGTATTAAGTATGTTGACCTGGGCCTCTTTTAGATGATATGATAGCTTTTATATTGGGTCTTTTTTTATTGTTGTACAGTTGAGTCGTGTACAGGTTAGTCCTCTTTAATATATTTGACTTTGTTGTGATTGGATGAATTAGGCTAATGCAGCATCTGTTTTGTCTAACAGGGTCTTGTTGACACCGTCAGTGTACACACATAGTCTCATTTGTCTCATTCAACATTGGACATACTTTGGCCATATTTTCTCCGCGTTTGACAGGAACTCAAATCCTCTGATGTTGGGAGTGTCCCATTTTCGGTGTTGTGGTATATGGGTTGCAGCACTTGATTTTTTAATCCCCACTGGATCAAAAGAAATAGTGCTGTCCAAGCTTAGCCAAAGCAGAAGCTGGGTTACATGTTTTATTCTTGAAAGGTCCATGATTAATATATTTTGTTTTGCGTCTAATGGGTGAGTCCATTTCGGTCCGGCCTGAATGTGCCACTCAAAATGCTGGCCCTATTCCCCACTGTTGTTGGATGATCCATACCCAGGTTAACCATCAGTAGGAACATTTTCCCATGGAAATAGAATCTCATTTTAGTTCTGTACATATTCCTCCATTTTGAATTATTTCCCTGTCTTTATCATCATTGCTTTCAACCAGTAATAACTGATACTGACCATAATTTATCCAGTATACCTGAGTAGGCTTTTTTGTTATGTTACTACATGGTATTATATCAACAAAACAACAAGTGTGTAATGTTATATCAATGTCCATTATGGTCACCCTTCTCTTCTCTTCAGGAAAAGACCTGTGTCCCTCCATGAGCAGAACGGTAAGCCTGGTGGTCCTGGTCGTGGTAGAGGAGGCCGGGGACCCCCGGGGAAGCTTCAGACCGTGGCCTCCCAGGAGGAGTTCTGTGGTCCTGGGGACATAGACTGGCGGGACGGCCGGCACCTGGAGAAGGTCCGCTCCCATGACTACCCCGACGGTGGCGACCAAGGAAATCGCCCAGACCTCCGGAGACGCCCCCCGGAGGAGGATGAGCTGGAGCGCAAGCGGCGCCAGGAGGAGGAGTTCCAGACGCGTTACCGCAGCGACCCCAACCTGGCGCGCTACCCGGTCAAGCCGCAGAAGGAGGAGCAGGAGATGCGCATGCACGCCAAGGTGTCGAAGGTGCGCCACGAGCGGCGCCACAGCAACAACGCCATCAATGAGGTGGGGCTGGAGGGTGGGGGAGGAGGGGGAGGGAACATGGGGGATGTGCCTGAGAATCGTCTCCGGAGGGGCGGCGGTGGGGGTGGTGGAGAACCGGACCGCAAGGCATCCTTGGAGAACCACCGCGCCTACTCCATGGACAGGACCGTGGGGGGTGGTGGGGGTGGCGGAATGGGGCAGGGACCCCAGGGAGGTCCCCCCCTCCTCAAACAGAACCAGAACCACGGACCCCTTCAACCATCCGGTGGTGGCCCACGAATGGGCCCCCATCCTGGTGCTCCTCACCCCCACCAAGGACCCCCCCCTCCAGCAGGCTGGGACCCCCCTAAGGGACCCCACCCCAGCCAGCTGGACCCCAATTCCCAGGCAGCCATGATGCACAAGGCTAGGAAGGAGAAGTCCGAGGACAGCCTGCTGCGGAAGGACTCCCAGAGCTCGGACCAGTCGGAGTCGCTGCGGCCTCCCCCACCCAGGCCCTACAAGAGCAAACGGGGCGTCAATAAGAGGCAGATGTCTATCAGCAGCTCAGAGGAGGAGGGCGCCTCCACGCCCGAGTACACCAGCTGTGAGGACGTGGACATGGAGAGCGTCAGTGAGAAAGGTCAGATTACTGCTCTCTCTCTCTCTCTCTCTCTGTTAGCTCTTCTCATGTCAATATGATTGGTCATGCAATCAGATATTTTAACATTGGAAGAATGATCAAATCTGTGTTGAGTTGGTGTTATGGCTAACTATATGGAGAGTATCAGCAAGAAAGGTCTGATTCTTCAGTTTTCTATCAGATCGAATCATCTATATTAGCTGGCTTTGTGTCAGTGTTGTGGAATCACCAAACTTTCGTTAGAATTTATGGTTTTATGGTCACCTGTCGGGTGTCGCTACGAATGCAATATTCTTTCTGAACTTTTTTGTTGTTATCAAAATCGCTTTGCTCTAGGTTTCCATCAAAATAAAGAATTTAAATGTACATGTCAAAGTTTGCTGGGACTGTATCTGTGCTATAGCCCTGACTCAGTACACTGTCATTCACCCAAACAGCTGAAGCCAAAGCCTATTGCTTCCTGTCCTGGAACAGGACTGGACAGCTCTCTTTTATTTAGGAAACGTCCTGTGATTTAGGCCAGCAGATTTGGCAGAATTAGGTCAGTGGCTAGTGCGGCTAACACTACGTAAAACTTCCCCGCCAAACACCGGCTGCATCCTGCCGTTAACGGATAGGATTTAATCGAGTTTGGGTGTCGCCATGTGGCCGGCCGCATGTTCAGTTTTGGCCTCTCGTTTGCTCACGCCGGCCTGCAACAGCTTTGCAATTCACTCTTCTTGACTAAATTCAGCTATGCTATTTTAGCGGTTAGCGTGTCGAGGGAGGATGCCATGACGACGGTTGTCGTTTTGTTTATCTGTGTACTCATCTCACTCACCGCTAACCACCACCACTGGTCGCTCCAGGCCAATCCCAATCCCAAATTAGATGATCAGATTAGGTTAACACATGGGAATAGGGTGTTTAATGGGGGCGACAGGCGGAGAAATAGTTAGAAAGTTAGCTGTCGTAGCTAGCAAGTGTTTAGCAGTGTTTACTTTAGGAGTACGCCAGTCCCAATCCAGCATGGGATTTACATTTGATGTTGTCCGCGGTAAACAAATTCAGAGACAGGACAAGGCTAAACGCTAAATGTAGCTATGTGAAGTGTAACTCAGCTGTGAAAGCCTGGGTTCATGAGGACAATGTATGTCCAATAAATACTGCTTCATTCTATTCTTTTTGGATAAAGTATTGATGGTATAGATGGATATATGGTTGGTTAATCTTACAACGAGACAGTTCGGTCAACTTCCGTGTTGTTGTGTGTTTTTCATTTACAGTAAAACACTTGAACTTCTCCAAATTGTAAGCGAGGGTACAGATACACCCCAAACCTACTTTATATTTAGTAGACCTGCGAGACAGCTTTACTGCTGCAATCAAACCAGTCAAATGAGATAGTAAAACTTTTATGCCATGTAGTCTAATATCTTGTTGGGAGGTTAGCAGTTTGAATACGCTCCTGATGCAGGCGATATTTTGCAAAATGAACTAGGGCCTTTATAAAAGTCCAACGAGGACACCTTTATGAAATTAAGAATCTATTTTATTTAAAGATGCATTTGGGACTGATTTAGGAGCTAAAAGTGTATTTTGGGATTGAATAAGAGTTTACTGTTTACAGTTAAAGGAGGGAGTGGAGATTCAGCCAGTCTGATTGGTTGGCTTCCTCAAAGGTGTCAAGTTGTTGAAGATAATATAGTAAGGAGGAAATGACAGGAGAAATCAGACCTAAGGTTCATTTTAGTGTTGATGCTAATTCTTCAGTGTGTATTTAGACCGTGTGTGTTTGTGTGTGTAGGCCGATCCGTCTGCGATGCCCTCCTGATGACCTCCTGATGACCTCCTTCAGGTTAAATCACATAATTAAATAGAGCACTATAATATACTATAGTATAATGTAAGCACTATAGTATAATGTATATAATAACACTGTGATACATTGTTATGCATCACATACATCATAAATACATTATTCACAGAAGGGTTGTCAATTCCTGTCAGATTAGTGTAAAACCTGCAGCATTGATATCTGACCTTACTAGAGGGTCAGGGTCAAGTCAAATCTGAATCTGGATCAGCCTCTAACATTGACCAGATTTATCCCTGTTAATAGAAATAGATTCAGGATGAGAGGGGATAGTCTCCAAATGCTCTATGTTTTTGTAACTGACCTCTGACCTGAGTTTTTACAGGTACATACAGGAGACGTTGTTTTAGAATAGCTAAACATTCATCATCGGTAGTTATTATTAGCCCGTTAGCACCCAGAAAAGAAGTGCCCAGATCGTGTGATCTGATGTACAATATTCATCTCTTAAAAACAGAAAAAGGAACCGTCAGCACTCTGAATGGAGGAGTCAGCAGGAACGTTTTGAAGTAGTTCCCCCATTGCACTTTCAAATTTCAGATTGCGCTTTACATTTTTTAGATCTCACTTCCAAATCAGCAAACAGTTGAGTTGCACCCCTCAACTTTAACCCCTACATCCTCCCTCCTCTCCTGACCACTTACTTTCCCTTCGCTCTTTATACACACGTCTCTGATCAGTGTCCAAGCTGGCCATGGTCCTGTAGGTTCAGGGACTTGTCCCTGTTTCTAAAGTCATACACCAAAGTCCCCATCTAATTTCATCCTGCTATTCTGTTGAAGACTTAAAAGGGTGGATGAGGCCTTGAAGGAGGTATGAGGCTTTGGAGGACGTGTGGGACTGGGTCGATGGGTAGAGCTGGTCTGGACTGAAGTGTGGCCATTCTCCAGTCTCTCTGTCTCTCCACCATCTGTCAGTATGGCTGGTAATGAGAGTTGGGCGACAGACAGACAAGGTCCCAGTTTGTCCCCTTGTCTCCTGGTGTGTTGGACTGAGTTGACTTAGTCTGACGGCGACTGAAACTGACTTTCTCGTTTTAGCTTGAACCTCTCTCTCTCTCTCCATCTCTAACTCTCTCCATCTCTAACTCTCTCCATTTCGAACTCTCTCCATCTTTCTGTTTATCTTATCTATCTGTCTCTCTCTTTCCCTCTCTCTTAATTTAATTTCAATTAACAGGCTTCAATGGCATGCGAACACATATGTTTACATTGCCAAAGCAAGTGAAATAGATAATAAACAAAAGTGAAATAAACCATATTAAAAATATACAGTAAACATTTCACCTACAAAAGTTCCAAAAGAATAAAGACATTTCAAATGTCATATTATGTCTATATACAGTGTTGTAATGATGTGCAAATAGTTACAGTACAAAAGGGAAACTAAATAAACATAAATATAGGTTTGTTTGTCCTTCACTGGTTGCCCTTTTCTTGTGGCAACAGGTCACAAATCTTGCTGCTGTGATGGCACACTGTGGTATTTCACCCAATAGATATGGGAGATGATCAAAATTGGATTTGTTTTCAAATTCTTTGTGGGTCTGTGAAATCGGAGGGAAATATAGTATGTGTCTCTAATATGGTCATATATTTGTCAGGAGGTTAGGAAGTGCAGCTTCCACCTAATTTTGTGGGCAGTGTGCACATAGCCTGTCTTCTCTTGAGAGCCAGATCTGCCTTCGGCGGCATTTCTCAATAGCAAGGCTATGCTCACTGAGTCTGTACATATATCAAATCAAATCAAAATCAAATTTTATTAGTCACATACACATGGTTAGCAGATGTTAATGCGAGTGTAGCGAAATGCTTGTGCTTCTAGTTCCGACAATGCAGTAGTAACCAACAGTAATCTAACCTAACAATTCCACACTACTACCTTACACACACACACAAGTGTAAGGGATAAAGAATATGTACATAAAGATATATGGATGAGTGGTGGTACAGAACGGCATGGCAGATGCAGTAGATGGTATAGAGTACGGTATATACATATGAGATGAGTACTGTAGGGTATGTAAACATAAAGTGGCATAGTTTAAAGTGGCTAGTGGTACATGTATTGCATAAAGATGGCAAGATGCAGTAGATGATATAGAGTACAGTATATATACATATGAGATGGGTAATGTAGGGTATGTAAACATTGTATTAAGTGGCATTGCTTAAAGTGGCTAGTGGTACATTTTTACATAATTTCCATCAATTCCCATTTTTAAAGTGGCTGGAGTTGAGTCAGTATGTTGGCAGCGGCCGCTAAATGTTAGTGGTGGCTGTTTAACAGTCTGATGGCCTTGAGATAGAAGCTGTTTTTCAGTCTCTCGGTCCCTGCTTTGATGCACCTGTACTGACCTCGCCTTCTGGATGATAGCGGGGTGAACAGGCAGTGGCTTGGGTGGTTGTTGTCCTTGATGATCTTTATGGCCTTCCTGTGACATCGGGTGGTGTAGGTGTCCTGGAGGGCAGGTAGTTTGCCCCTGGTGATGCGTTCTGCAGACCTCACTACCCTCTGGAGAGCCTTACGGTTGTGGGCGGAGCAGTTGCCGTACCAGGCGGTGATACAGCCCGACAGGATGCTCTCGATTGTGCATCTGTAGAAGTTTGTGAGTGCTTTTGGTGACAAGCCGAATTTCTTCAGCCTCCTGAGGTTGAAGAGGCGCTGCTGCGCCTTCTTCACAACGCTGTCTGTGTGGGTGGACCAGTTCAGTTTGTCCGTGATGTGTACACCGAGGAACTTAAAACTTTCCACCTTCTCCACTACTGACCCGTCGATGTGGATAGGGGGGTGCTCCCTCTGCTGTTTCCTGAAGTCCACAATCATCTCCTTTGTTTTGTTGACGTTGAGTATGAGGTTATTTTCCTGACACCACACTCCGAGGGCCCTCACCTCCTCCCTGTAGGCCGTCTCGTCGTTGTTGGTGATCAAGCCTACCACTGTAGTGTCATCCGCAAACTTGATGATTGAGTTGGAGGCGTGCATGGCCACGCAGTCGTGGGTGAACAGGGAGTACAGGAGAGGGCTCAGAACGCACCCTTGTGGGGCCCCAGTGTTGAGGATCAGCGGGGTGGAGATGTTGTTACCTACCCTCACCACCTGGGGGCGGCCCGTCAGGAAGTCCAGGACCCAGTTGCACAGGGCGGGGTCGAGACCCAGGGTCTCGAGCTTGATGACGAGTTTGGAGGGTACTATGGTGTTAAATGCTGAGCTGTAATCGATGAACAGCATTCTCACATGGGTATTCCTCTTGTCCAGATGGGTTAGGGCAGTGTGCAGTGTGGTTGCGATTGCGTCATCTGTGGACCTATTGGGTCGGTAAGCAAATTGGAGTGGGTCTAGGGTGTCCGGTAGGGTGGAGGTGATATGGTCCTTGACTAGTCTCTCAAAGCACTTCATGATGACGGAAGTGAGTGCTACGGGGCGGTAGTCGTTTAGCTCAGTTACCTTAGCTTTCTTGGGAACAGGAACAATGGTGGCCCTCTTGAAGCATGTGGGAACAGCAGACTGGGATAAGGATTGATTGAATATGTCCGTAAACACACCAGCCAGCTGGTCTGCGCATGCTCTGAGGACGCGGCTGGGAATGCCGTCTGGGCCTGCATATATTTCCTTCATTTTGGGTCAGTCATAGTTGTCAGGTATTCTGCCGCTGTGTACTCTCTGTATAGGGCCAAGTAGCATTCTAGTTTGCTCAGTTTTTTTGTAAATTCTTTCCAATGTGTAATAATTATCTTTTTGTTTTCTCATGATTTGATTGAGTCTAATTGTGTTTCTGTCCTGGGGCTCTGTGGGGTCTGTTTGTGTTTGTGAACAGAGCCCCAGGGCTCTTCTCCAGGTTAATTTCTCTGTAGGTGATGGCTTTGTTATGGAAGGTTTGGGAATCACTTTCTTTTAGATGGTTGTAGAATTTAAAGGACCTTTTCTGAATTTGGATAATTAGCGTGTATCGGCCTAATTCTGCTCTGAATGCATTATTTGGTGTTTTACGTTGTACAAGGAAATTATTTTTCCCAGAATTCTGCATGCAGAGTCCATCTAACTCTATCTCTAACTCTCTTCATCACTTTCTGTTTGTCTTATCTATCTGTATCTCTCGATCTGCCTCTCTCGATCTCTCTACTCTCTCTCTCTCTTTCTCTCTGTCTTTCTCTCGCGCCCTGTCTCTCTCTCTCACTCTCTCTGTCTCTCTCTCTCTCTCTCTCTCTCTCTCTCTCTCTCTCTCTCTCTCTCTCTCTCTCTCTCTCTAGGTGATTGGGACTGCCATCCTCTGGATCCTGCAGTGTGGCATGTAAGTTTCAGGAGAAAGTGACAGATTTGGGTTTTGCTTAAGCTGACTCAACTCAGACTCGCCACCCTAGGACACGCACACACAGACACACACACACACACAAATGCACACATAGACACACACACAAACACACGCAGACACACACACACACACACACACACACACACACACACACACACACACACACACACACACACACACACACACACACACACACACACACACACACACACACACACACACACACACACACACACACACACACACACACACACACACATGCACACACACACACACACATTCTGCCCTATTAGTTTCATTCCCCGCAGTGTCTGAGTAAGTGTGTGGGCATACTCTACCCACCATTCATTACTAAATATAGATTCTTACAACATTATACAGTCCAGTCTAGAGATAATTGCTTGGAGTGTAAATTGATATAGTATGTGTTTATTGTGGATGGGCATGTCCCTCCTAGTTGGCCTGGGTGGGAGAGTTGTCCTCACAAGGGATGTAGAGACTCTCTGTCTTTCTCTTTCTCTCCCTAACTTGTTTTTACCTTTCTTACCCTCGCTCCTCTCCCTCTCTGTCGCTACCTATATCCCCTCTCTACCACACCCCCCTCTCCGTCTCTCCCTCTTGCCTCTCTCTCTGTCTGATGGAATTAAATCTCCCCCTCTCCCCTACTCCCCCTCTACAGCATCCAGTGACATGGCAGCCGTCCAAGGAGGGCGACCACTTAATCGGACGCATCACTCTGAGCAAAAGGTCGGCCATGCCCCGCGAGGCAGGCTCCTTACTAGGGTTAAAGGTAAGAGGGAATCACTAGCGGCATCCCTTTCAATTACTATAGTATTACCCCATTAACCGCTGTATATTGTGTACTGAGACCGTTGGGTGTAGGACATCAGAGCCCCAGGCTGTGTGATGGTGTGTTGTCAAAGGATGTGTATAAAGGAAGTCTGGGGAAACTAGCACACTAACCACTGTGTATCTCTGTGTACTGAGCCCACCCGGGTCTCTAACGTCTGACCTCCACATTAGGTAGCCTCGCGGTTAAGAGCGTTGGGTCAGTAACCGAAAGGTTGCTGGTTTGAATCCCCGAACCAACTAGGTGTGGGAAAAAATCTGTTGATGTGCCCTGGCGCAAGGCACTTAACTCTAATTACTCCTGTAAGTTGATCTGGATAAGTGTCTGCCAAATGACTGAAATGTAAGTGATGCTAGTGTACTATCCACAAAAGTATATAATAAAGGAAACTATGGGGACATACTGTAGATTTGTACTCGGCTGGGACAGTATCCAGATTGTCATATCTTCATACTGACCTTGTACCTTCCCAGGATATTCAGTGATACTGGCACTGAACACAAGGGGCAGTGTTTTAATTACACTGTTATCTCTATGTACTGAGCTCTTGGTCTTGTGTCTGAGCTGCCCCTGTTCTGTTTCTCTTCTAGGTTGTGGGTGGGAAGATGACAGAGACAGGGAGACTGGGGGCCTTCATCACCAAAGTCAAGAAAGGAAGTCTGGCGGACATTGTTGGCCACCTACGAGCTGGTAAGCAACGTCGAAAAAACATTCAGACATTCAGGGTTATCTGCTGGAGAAGTGTTGCACATCAGTCTGGTAGCTCTGTCAGATTGTCTGTGTGTTCTTTTTGAGCTGCGAAAATCTAAAGTTTCTACCCGAACACTGCTTGTGTTGTGAACAGAGGTTGTTCAGTAAAGAGCCAGGCCAGGTTAAAAAATAGAGGTTAAGACAACGTAATAATTCCATGCGCCAGCGTTAGAAAACAAACACATTCATTTGACCAGCGCTGTTGCTGATTCTACAGAATTAGTTTTGAAAACGTTTCCAGTGGTCGGGACATCAAGAAATAAAGTGGCTGTAGATCATTTGAAAAACATTTCAATTAATAGAATGACAGTAAAACAATTCTGCTTTAGTTTGCTGAGTACACTACGATTTATTTTCCACTTTGATGGTGAACTTTCTGTACCTGGTAACATTCACTTCTAGTCATTTTCACTCCGGCTCTGGTCCAATGATTTTTAGTTTTTTTCCTAACACTTCTGCATGGAATTATTAGATTGTCTTAAACTTTGTTATCTTTAACCTAGGCTCCATGCTTACCCATGAATCAGCTGTTTTAATGTCGGCCATCTTGTTTCCTGGTTTCTAGGTGATGAGGTACTGCAGTGGAACGGGAAGTCGTTGCCGGGAGCAACCAAGAAGGAAGTGTACAACATCATTCTGGAATCCAAGGCGGAGCCTCAAGTGGAAATAGTTGTCTCAAGGCCTATTGGGTAAGACTGACTTCCTGTGTGAAATGCTAAATTCCCATTTTGGAATCGTTGTGCGATACACTGCAACTATTGTGTGACTATTTTGCACTGTGTGGCCATTTTGGACTATTATTACTATATTGCGTCTTTTATGTGCCCTTTTCTGACTATTTCTAATTTTGAAGTGAAATGTTGACGGCCATTGTCTTCTTTACCTAAAAGATCTATCCACCGCATCATTTCCAATAACTTCTTGAGAAAGGTGTATAGAGCGTATCAGTAAGTACATACGTATTGTGGACATGGTGACCGCTATGTCGTACGGTAGTCCTTCCCTGAGGCCTAACCCTGATGTAACCCCTAACATCCTAGACCTTAGAGAGGTCTAGTTCCCTCTCTTCTCTCAACCCATACGTCTCTCCCCTGTGCGGGTATGAGCTACCGCTCTCTAACCCAACACCCAGTTTGTGTACGTGTCTGTGTTTTTCCTTTTCGATACAAACAAACATACGATTGAGGTATTGTATGTGCTGGCACTCTGTATGAAATGGGGATTGGTGATGGCTGTTGGTCAGTGACTATTGCAGAGGTCTGTGCAGACGTTTGATGTAATCTTCCTCCCATCTTACAGAGACATACCAAGAATTCCAGAAACATCACATCCTCCTTTAGAATCGAGTAAGTGTTAACAAAGCTCTGGTTTTCCTTGATGAACAATACGGCATAGTTCATTGGTGTTAATATACAGTACTGTCTACCCACTGAGTTGTTTGCGTCTTTCGCATCCTGGTTCTTTCCCCTGGCAGCGGGCTCCAGTTCCTTTGAGTCTCAGAAGATGGAGCGTCCCTCCATATCGGTCATGTCCCCCACCAGCCCTGCTACCCTCAGAGCCCTCCCCGTCATCCTGCCTGGACAGCTCTCTGTGAGTACTGGATATATGCTGTATCTACACTGGACTATACTGGACTATTACTGGACTATACTGGACTACACTGGACTGTACTGGATTATACTGGACAATTACTGGACTGTACTGGATTATACTGGACAATTACTGGACTGTACTGGACTGTAATGGACTATACTGGACTATACTGGACTATACTGGACAATTACTGGACTGTAATGGACTATACTGGACTATACTGGACTGTACTGGATCTACACTGGACTGTACTGGATCTACACTGGACTGTACTGGATCTACACTGGATCTATACTGGACTATACTGGACTGTAATGGACTAAACTGGACTGTACTGGATCTACACTGGATCTACACTTGATCTACGCTGGACTGTACTGGACTATACTGGACTGTACTGGACTACACTAGACTATACTGGACTGTACTGGATCTATACTGGACTATACTGGACTTGACAGGACTATACTGGACTGTACTGGATCTATACTGGACTATACTGGACTTGACAGGACTATACTGGACTGTACTGGACTACACTGGACTATACTGGACTTGACAGGACTATACTGGACTGTACTGGATCTATACTGGACTATACTGGACATGACAGGACATGACAGGACTATACTGGACTGTACTGGACTGTACTGGATCTACACTGGACTATACTGGACTGTACTGGACTGTACTGGACTATACTGGACTATACTGGACTATTCTGGATCTAAACTGGACTACACTGGACTGTACTGTACTTGACAGGACTATACTGGACTGTACTGGACTTGACAGGACTATACCGGACTTGACAGGACTATACTGGACTGTACTGTACTGTACTGGACATGACATGACTATACTGGACTATACTGGACTACACTGGACTGTACTGGATATATACTGGACTACACTGGAGTATACTGGACTTGACCGGACTATACTAGACTATACTGGAATATACTGGACTACACTGGACTGTACTGGATCTATACTGGATCTATACTGGACTACACTGGACTACACTGGACTATACTGGACTGTACTGGACTGCACTGGACCCTACTGTACTGTACTGGACTATACTGGACTATACTGGACTACACTGGACTGTACTGGATATATACTGGACTGTACTGGACTGTACTGGACTATACTGGACTACACTGGACTGTGCTGGATATATACTGGACTACACTGGACTATACTGGACTATACTGGACTATACTGGACTGTACTGGAATGTACTAGATATATACTGGATCTATGCTGGACTATACTGGACTGTACTGGACTATACTGGATCTACACTGGCCTGTACTGGACTGTACTGGTTCTATACTGGACTATACTGGACTGTACTGGATCTACACTGGACTGTACTGGAATGTACTAGATATATACTGGACTATACTGGACTGTACTGGACTATACTGGACTATACTGGACTGTACTGGATCTACACTGCACTATACTGGACTGTACTGGACTTGACAGGACTATACTGGACTACACTGGACTGTACTGGATCTATACTGGATCTATACTGGACTACACTGGACTACACTGGACTATACTGGACTGTACTGGACTGCACTGGACTGTACTGGACTGTACTGGACTATACTGGACTACAATGCACTATACTGGACTGTACTGGACTTGACAGGACTATACTGGACTACACTGGACTGTACTGGATCTATACTGGATCTATACTGGACTACACTGGACTACACTGGACTATACTGGACTGTACTGGACCACACTGGACTATACTGGACTTGACAGGACTATACTGGACTGTACTGGATCTATACTGGACTATACTGGACTTGACAGGACTATACTTGACTATACTGGACTGTACTGGACTGTACTGGATCTACACTGGACTATACTGGACTGTACTGTACTTGACAGGACTATACTGGACTGTACTGGACTTGACAGGACTATACTGGACTTGACAGGACTATACTGGACTGTACTGGACTGTACTGGACTTGACAGGACTACACTGGACTGTACTGGGTATATACTGGACTACACTGGACTATACTGGACTACACTGGACTATACTGGACTTGACCAGGCTATACTAGACTATACTGGCATATACTGGACTACACTGGACTGTACTGGATCTATACTGGATCTATACTGGACTATACTGGACTATACTGGACTGTACTGGACTGTACTGGACTGTACTAGAACAATACTGGACTGTACTAGATCTATACTGGACTATACTGGACTGTACTGGACTATACTGGACTATACTGGACTGTACTGGATCTACACTGGACTATACTGGACTGTACTGAACTTGACAGGACTATACTGGACTATACTGGACTGTACTGGATCTACACTGCACTATACTGGACTGTACTGGACTTGACAGGACTATACTGGACTATACTGGACTGTACTGGATCTGCACAGGACTGTACTATACTGGATCTACACTGGACTACACTGGACTGTACTGGACTGTACTGGACTATACTGGACTGTACTTGACTCTACTGGACTGTACGGGACTATACTGGACTGTACTGGATCTACCCTGGACTATACTGGACTGTACTGGACTATACTGGACTGTACTGGATCTACCCTGGACTATACTGGACTGTACTGGACTATACTGGATCTACACTGGACTGTACTGGACTATACCGGACTATACTGGACTGTACTGGACTATACTGGAATATACTGGACTATACTGGACTGGATCTACACTGGACTATACTGGACTATACTGGATCTACACTGGACTATACTGGACTATACTGGGCTATACTGGACTATACTGGACTGTACTGGGGAGGCTGGATACATGGATGTATGGATGGATGGACGGATTTACGAACAAACAGCCAGACAGATTGATAGATGGCCTATATTGCACTTTTCACAATGTCCTGTGTAATCCACAACCAATGGTCTACTCTAACTGGATTCATTCAGTCACATTAATCTAATCCCATAATGTTGTTCCTAGGTAAAGCTGTGGTATGACAAAGTGGGCCATCAACTGATCGTCAACGTCCTTCAAGCCATAGACCTGCCCCCCCGACCGGACGGACGACCCAGGAACCCCTACGTCAAGATGTACTTCCTCCCTGACCGAAGGTAAACCGGTCTCATATTACTAGGGTTAACATTAAGTAGTTCTTATACATGTGTAAACACACAGTAATTACTGAAGTATATTACCAGTACAGGGGTTCAACATTGTACATAAACTAATCGTTTTCTTATGTAACTGTATCCAATATACTTTAAACACACTGTCAACACGTTCTCTTCTGATTTGCTTCCTGTCTATGTAGTTTTCTGTTATATTTCACCATCCTTATAGTGAGTCACAGACCCTTATATGGGGACAGTATGTGACAGATACATACATGACTCGCTGACTTCCTTTGACTCACCTTCTAAGGTTCGTCTTCCCTCCCCTAACATTCCTCTGCCTTCTCCCCTGTCATGTTCCCAGTGATAAGAGCAAGCGCAGGACCAAGACGGTAAAGAAGAGCGCTGGGCCCAAGTGGAACCAGACATTCCTGTACTCCCACGTCCACCGCAGGGACTTCAGAGAACGCATGCTGGAGATCACTGTCTGGGACCAACCTAGAATACAGGAGGAGGAGAGTGACTTCCTGGGAGAGGTAAGATACGCACGCACACGCACGCACGCACGCACGCACGCACACACACACACACACACACTGTTTATAGTACATGTGAATTATATCTTCATTTGTGTGTAAATTATTACTGTTCTCGTTTTTTATTCATAGATATTATATTTGTGTGTAAATTATTACTGTTTTCAGATTTTTATTTAATAGATTTTAGATGTGTATGAATGTTTTCCTGTTTTGCAAAATGCTATATACCCATTGGTTAGCTGGAATGGAATGTTCGTGTCCTGTATATTTGACTGTGATATGTGGTTGTCGTACCTGGCTATCTTACGATAAATGCACTCACTGTAAGTCATTCTGGATAAGATCTCGTTGATCATTTCTTTAAACAATTAAAGCTAATTTACCAACATTTGTGAAAATGAATATGTAGCGTTTTGAAATGAAACTCTTCATAAACATACAGTATACACAGAAAACAAAACACACACACATTCATTTGCACGTATCCACACACACTTGCAAACTCAAACATGCACAGAGAACCACAGATGGACGCCATCATGTCCTCAATTCTGACGTTGTCTTGTTCTATATGTCTCTCACTTTCTCTCCTCCTCCTCCTCCCTCTCTTCCCTCTCACTCCTAGATCCTGATAGAGCTGGAGACTGCCCTGCTGGACGACGTTCCTCACTGGTATAAGCTCCAGACCCACGACGTGTCCTCTCTACCTCTGCCCCAGCCATCCCCTTACCTCCCGCGGAGACACACCTCTCACGACAGCCCCAGCAAGAAACTACAGAGTAAGTCTTGTGTGTGTGTGTGTGTGTGTGTGTGTGTGTGTGTGTGTGTGTGTGTGTGTGTGTGTGTGTGTGTGTGTGTGTGTGTGTGTGTGTGTGTGTGTGTGTGTGTGTGTGTGTGTGTGCGTGCGTGCGTGCGTGCGTTTGCATGCATGTGTGCGTTTGTGTGTGTGTATGTGTGTACAGTATATACATTATGTGTGTGTGTGCATGCGTGTGTGTGTGTGCATGCGTGTGTGCGTGCGTGCTTGTGTGTGAAAGAGAGCGAACGAGAGAGCGTTTGTGTGTGTGCATGCGTGCGTTTGTGTGTGTGTATGTGTGTACAGTATATACATTATGTGTGTGTGTGTGTGCGTGCGTGCGTGTGTGTGTGATGTATTGACACTGACTTCGGGAAATAGATTCTCCCTGCTACAGTATGCCAAGATGAAGTTCCTATGAACTTGTCTCCTGTGTGTGCGAGATCGATCGCAACTGCCATGGAAATTCTCAACCCTTCTGTGTGTAAACTCTCTACCCTACTGCGTGTAAACCCTCTACCCTACTGTGTGTGTGTAACCCTACCTTGTGTGTGTGTGTGTGTGTGTGCGTGTCTATCCACCGTTGTGCAGGGTCCCATCGCATCATTGACACAGAGTTTGATGATACAGGTATAGCGGTAGTATCTGAAGGTGGGTGGGGGGGCATGGTTACTGTTACCCAGCTTCAAGTAGTGAGAGTCCAGCACTGGAGGAGAGAGGTGCGGCCGCGTTATATCTCCCCTCATACCCCGGCCTATCTGGCCTCTCTAACCATGGGCTACGTCATTTGATCCCAACTGACCACCTCAGAGATGTTTTACATCGGGGGAAACGTCCTTGGTTCCCAATTTGACCCCACACTTTGGATTTAACTCTGATTTAAAACAGGCAGGGGTACTTCTACCAGCCTTTTGTAATACCAGCGTATACTACAATGATACTATGGTATTACTACAATTCTATTATAGTATGTGTTCTGCCATAATACTGTCCACAGCCTTTCTCCTCCTCTGCCGGACCGTAGTAATGCAGCTTGTAGAGAAGATCCACTGGGAGCACTGAGTGCATGGAACTATAGAGCCGTGATGTCGCTGTCCATTCCACTGACGCCGTCACCTGCATGTCTGGTAGTAGAGCCTGAAGTAGTAGTGACTCCGTACAACACAAGGATACGGTGTATAAACCAGTGCCTGATTCACACCATAGGGTCAACATGAACTGTGCTGTTCTGGCTCGGCTATTTCAAAAAGGGTACAAGGCTACTTAGCCTGGGTGCCAGACAGTTTCTGCCTTAGCCAGGTTGCCGTTGCAAGCTGGCAATGGGGTAACTTTGTCGAATGCAGAAACAGTCCATTACATAAGTTAGCTCAATACCTGGTGTAACTATCCAATGCAACTCTTCAAATGTAACCAAAAAACCTCCGGTGTAAAATATCACACTATGATGTGCTACAGTTTTCAGTCTGTATCATTTGTCCTCTCAGCTCCCTCACGTGGCATGAGTTTGATTAGACTAGAGCTGCTATGGGCCACTGTATTAATAGAAGCACCAGCATGATCTCTGTAGTTTTGGGAAAACCAAGCGATCACCTGAAGTGGCGATGTGAGTGCTCAACACTGGCACATTTTGTGATTCCTCCTCCGTACGTGTGTAGGTGCAGAGCGTAACTCGAGGGAGAGGGAGAGGAACAGCACCCTGACTGTCCCAGAACAGCAGAGACTGGCCCAGCACCGCTCCAGATCTGTGTCCCCTCACCGCGAGGACATAACAAGGACCCGCTCCCGCCCTGCACACGTCCCCATGCAGAGGTAGCTGCAGTTTCAATATCACGCAGTTGTCGGAACTAGAAGCACAAGCATTTTGCTACACTCGCATTAACATCTGCTAACCATGTGTATGTGACAAATAATATTTGATTTGATTTGATTTGATACCTAAACTAGTCTCACGTACATCGGAATCACGATGTTGCCTGGTTCTCGACGAGACTACACCCACACACATCTGCATTCTTCTTTCTCTCTCTCTCTCTCTCTTTCTCTTTCTCTCTCTTTTTTCTCTCTCTCTATCGCTCTCTTTATCGCTCTCTCTTTCTCTTTCTCTCTCTCTCTCTTTCTTTCTCTCTTTTTTCTCTCTTTCCCTTTCTCTCTCTCTCGCTCACTCTGTCCCTCTTTGTCTCGCTCTCTTTTTCTCTTTCTCTCACTCTCTCTCTCTTTCTTTCTCTCTCTCTCTCTCTTTCTTTCTTTCTCACTCTCTTTCTCTCTCGCTCTCTCTTTCTCTATTTTTCTTTCTTTCTCTCTCTCTCTCTCGCTCGATCTCTCCCTCTTTTTCTCGCTCTCACTCTCTCTCTCTCTTTCTCTCTCTCTATCTCTATCTCTATACAGTGCCTTGCGAAAGTATTCACCCGCCTTGGAATTCTTCCTATTTTGTTGGGGGATTTGTATCATTTGATTTACACAACATGCCTACCACTTTGAAGATGCAAAATATCTTCTTGTGAAACAAACAGAAAACAGAAAACTTGAGCGTGCATAACTATTCACCCCCCCAAAGTCGATGCTTTGTAGAGCCACCTTTTGCAGCAATTACAGCTGCAAGTCTCTTGCGATATGTTTCTATAAGCTTGGCACATCTAGCCACCGGGATTTTTGCCCATTCTTCAAGGCAAAACTGCTCCAGCTCCTCCAGCAATCTTTAAATCATACCACAGATTATCAATTGGATTGAGGTCTGGGCTATGACTACGCCATTCCAAGACATTTAAATGTTTCCCCTTAGTTAAACCCCTCAAGTGTTGCTTTAGCAGTATGCTTAGGGTAATTGTCCTGTTGGAAGGTGAACCTCCGTCCCAGTCTCAAATCTCTGGAAGACAAACAGGTTTCCCTCAAGAATTTCCCTGTATTTAGCGCCATCCATCATTCCTTCAATTCTGACCAGTTTCCCAGTCCCTGCCGATGAAAAACATCCCCACAGCATGATGCTGCAACCACCATGCTTCACTGTGAGGATGGCGTTCTCGGGGTGATGGGAGATGTTGGGTTTGTGCCAGACATTTTCCTTGATGGCCAAAAAGCTACATTTTAGTCTCATCTGACCAGAGTACCTTCTTCCATATGTTTCTTGAGTCTCCCACATGCCTTTTGGCGAACACCAAACAGTGTTTGCTTATTTTTTTCTTTAAGCAATGGCTTTTTTTCCCGGCCACTCTTCCGTAAAGCCCAGCTCTGTGGAGTGTACGGCTAAATGTGGTCCTATGGACAGATACTCCAATCTCTGCTGTGGAGCTTTGCAGCTCCTTCAGGGTTGTCTTTGGTCTCTTTGTTGCCTCTCTGGTTAATGCCCTCCTTCCTTGGTCTGTGAGTTTTGGTGGCCGGCCCTCTTTTGGCAGGATTGTTGTGGTGCCATATTCTTTCCATTTTTTAATAATGTATTTAATGGTGCTCTGTGGTATGTTCAAAGTTTCATAAGCCATATGCCATAAGTGTGCAAAGCTGTCATCAAGGCAAAGGGTGGCTACTTTGAAGAATCTAACATTTAAAATATATTTTGATTTGTTTAACACTTTTTTGGTTTTTACATGATTCCATATGTGCTATTTCATAGTTTTCATGTCTTCACTACTATTCACATTCATTCATACCCACAGGATGACTCTTCAGCACACTTTAATGGCTCAAATCAATGACCTTTTATGTCCACACTATGACAAAACCAACATTATTAGCGAAATGTTATCACAGTAACACTCAGTAACCAAAGCCTCAGTAACACTCCTCTCTATGTCCTACAGGAGTCTGGATGAGATCCATCAGAACCGCCACCACTCCTGCTCCCCCGCTCGTTACCATGACTCCCACGGGGAGCACCGCTCCGGGGACTCGGACTACGAGTACTCCGAGGACAGGTAACATCACCCAGACAGTGGTGGCTGGTGGCCTTTGTTTATTAGGGAGGAGGTTAGACGTTAGATGCTGTAGGTACTGTATCAGGGAGTTTAAGATTACAGCCGGTCTGAGAATAGTTTGGTGACTTATGGCAGGGAGAGAGTGTGTGCAGGTTATGCAGTGAAGTTTCAGTGTTTGTGTACAATATGGATATACTTTGGAGTATCTTATTTGAGTAGAGCTTTGAGTTCAATATAGGAGTTGATGCCGACATGGTTTCCTCCTTATTATGTTCATTTGCAATGAAATACCTGTAGAAGTACAGTATTCCTATATGCACAATTATTTCAAAGTGGTTGACCACTAGCTTTTAATTTTTGAGGTTGAAAGTGTCAGATACTCCAAGGACAAGTGGAATAGCAGGCTACATTAGTACTGTTCTATACTAATAATTACTAATACGACTAACAGTCTAATGCAAAAGCCTCTTCCTAAAAGTTTAGTATCATATTTATTATTATTGATGCTGAATCAAAATTATGATTTCATGATTTCTTCTCATTCATTTCTCATGAGCGGGTTCGTCTGATTTGACCATCCTCTTACGTTGTTGTTTTTGATTGGTTTGTTCGGTTCACCCATCGCCATGGCAATCACAGTGAGGTCCTCGAGATGCACAGGTCTATCCGAGGCGGGAGTGCCGAGTGCCTGCACACAAACAGGTAAACAAAAACAACAACAACCAAAAAGCCAGAGACGTGACTGTTATCGTCCCTACCCACCATCTTTCTTCTATTATATTACCCATCGTTCTTTGCATTGTCATTCAATGTTAACAACTCCATTTTTAACTTGGTCAGTGATACTACAGTCTATGGTTGTGATAAAGAAAGTGTATGTTATGTATCATGTGGCAATATTTTTGTTTAATTTGATGTGTTCCTATTCCATGTACTGCATCAATGTTCGCTTTTGTCTACCTGCATAGAAAGTGGACAATGTGAAAGTCATCTTTGTAATGTATTCAGCTTTATATAGTTTTAGAATATCGATGAGTTCGTTTCAGACACAAAGGGACTTATTTTGTTCACCCGAGAGGCCAAAAATAGTACCACACACTCTCCATGACACCATAAAAACATTGAGATTATATTGGTTTTAAACAGATTAGATTACAGAATAGCTCTATCGTTTACCTCAGAATAGTATGAAAATCTCTCTTGGTGAATTACATTTTTTGTCTGAACATTTTATTAATAGCAGATTAATGTTATTTTTGCCTGGACATTTTATTTATACAATTGTATTGTTTTTTCCCCTCTTCTGTTTTTTTCCCCCTCAATCAATGCACGGTCTACACTCAAATAACTACACAGGGGCGTAGCTAGGTCCAGCAATAAACTACCACCCAAAATGCCCCTATTAGTCAATGGTATACACAAGGACATATACAGGTAAGAGAGTAGAATAAGAAAACCCTGCTCTCTTTCCCTTTTCTCTTCCCCAAAACCTCAACTCAACTCATCGTAGGCATTTTGTGGCTTATGCCGTTGTATCAACGTTCTCTCAACACAATTCATTCCCCACTCCGACTCCTAACAGAGCTTTACAGATCCGATGTGGTACCCGTCTCCGAGGGTGTCTCAGGGGGAGTTGGGATATGTAAAAAACACATTTCCAACCGGACAACTATAAGCATCCACCAAATTATTATTTATTATAATGTGATGACCCTGCACCGGATCTGTTACAGTAATACTATGGTGGTACTTCACTGTATATTTTAATACTATAATCCTGTGTACTGTCCTATACACAGTAGATACATTACATGCTTGGTTTCCCCATGCTATAATGCTTTGACACGTGCAACTTAACATCTGTTTAGATGGCCTTATATCATCAGTATTACATTTAATCTCCATCCATATAATGGACGGCAGGACAATCCCCCATCCCTACTTTCACCGTGTTCTCTGTGGTCGTCTATGTCTCGGGCCTCCATCAGACAATCCCCCATCACTACACAGTAGTTGGGGAGAGGAAATACTGAGAATGGGGATTAGGATGGAGTAGATGTGATATTCTGATGTCAAATCTGGATGTTCCTCCTCCATGTCTCAAGCTCTAGAGATGTCCATCTGACATTTTTATTGCTTTGCTGTTTTAATATTGTTTGTTTGTTTACCTCAGTGTCACTGTTGGGTTTCCTTGCACATCTTTATCATTGTTCAGTATTTGTCCTCTCATTCCTTTTGCATGCATGTCAAATCTAGGTTTTCTTTCCTTTCTTGCATGCGTCTATACCATCTCCCACGGATTCACACGCGTGTAGCAACACCCTCCCTGCATGCCTAAAGAGCAAGCCTCCCCGGGGGCATCAGGGAGGGGGCGGTCCCGCCGCCCGTAGCGTCCTCACGCACCGTGTGCTCAGGTTCACTGATGAGGTCACCGTTAGGTAAGAAACCCATTACCCCGAACAGACGCCCTACTCGCTCCCTTCGCCCTTCCACCCCCAACGGACTTCACCTCTCCACCCCAACCCCACGGATTACCCTCTCCCGCCGCCCAAAAGGCCTGCCTTTGCACTCCACCGTCCATCCCTTTGTGAGTGATCGAATGCTCATCCTTAACCTCAACTTGTGTAAGACCACAGGACACACAACAGGGTTGACTGTATTAAACAATGAACAACTAAGTCCTTATTGGCACACTGCAAACCATAGCATACATTGGGGCTCGGTGTCATGTGAGGCATGCGATGCTAGTTGGACACAGCATCTTTTCCAGTGTTGTGTTGACATCCATGGCCCCAACAAAGGCCATGACATGACAACGACAAGACCCTCGACTGTAGTAGACTCCCTGCCAGAGAGAAGGGAGGACGAAAGAGATTGTGTGTGATAGAGAGAGTATTTGTGCTGTAGTTTGTCTGCTCACGCAAATTTCACCCAGTCCACTCTCCTCTTCCACCAAGAGCAAGTTCCCATGGCAACGCTCCAACCTTCACATCAGGTGGACTGACTGTACAGTATGGCCGCAAAGGACCGCTATTGTAATGAATGGAGGTTTACAAGCCCCCTTATAAGTTTGTTCTGTATCTAATGTTTGTTCTTTCTTTTCTTTCTGTCTCTCGTTTCCCCCTCCCACCTCTATTTGCAATTCCTTCCTTCTGTCTTGGACTCTTTATTTCCCTCGATTCTCTCTCTCTGTTTTTTTCACTCTACCATTCCTTCTCTCTGGCTTGCACGCGTCCTTTCACTCTGTCCCGCCTCTTCCTCTTTTCCCTTCTCTTCCCTCTGTGCTACTGTAGTGATCTGCAGCCCGGTCTGGACCGGGTGAGGAGTGCCAGCAGCACCTGCCTCAGACCTGACACCAACCTCCACTCTCCTGATAAACACAGGTACACACACACCAACCTCCACTCTCCTGATAAAGACAGGTACACACACACCAACCTCCACTCTCCTGATAAAGACAGGTACACACACACCAACCTCCACTCTCCTGATAAAGACAGGTACACACACACCAACCTCCACTCTCCTGATAAAGACAGGTACACACACACCAACCTCCACTGTCCTGATAAAGACAGGTACACACACACCAACCTCCACTCTCCCGATAAAGACAGGTACACACACACCAACCTCCACTCTCCTGATAAAGAAAGGTACACACACACCAACCTCCACTGTCCTGATAAAGACAGGTACACACACACCAACCTCCACTGTCCTGATAAAGACAGGTACACACACACCAACCTCCACTCTCCTGATAAAGACAGGTACACACACACCAACCTCCACTCTCCTGATGAAGACAGGTACACACACACCAACCTCCACTCTCCTGATAAAGACAGGAACACACACACCAATCTCCACTGTCCTGATAAAGACAGGTACACACACACCAACCTCCACTCTCCTGATAAAGACAGGTACACACACACACCAACCTCCACTCTCCTGATAAAGACAGGTACACACACACACCAACCTCCACTCTCCTGATAAAGACAGGTACACACACACCAACCTCCACTCTCCTGATAAAGACAGGTACACACACCAACCTCCACTCTCCTGATAAAGACAGGTACACACACACCAACCTCCACTCTCCTGATAAAGACAGGTACACACACACCAACCTCCACTCTCCTGATAAAGACAGGTACACACACACCAACCTCCACTGTCCTGATAAAGACAGGTACACACACACCAACCTCCACTCTCCCGATAAAGACAGGTACACACACACCAACCTCCACTCTCCTGATAAAGAAAGGTACACACACACCAACCTCCACTGTCCTGATAAAGACAGGTACACACACACCAACCTCCACTGTCCTGATAAAGACAGGTACACACACACCAACCTCCACTCTCCTGATAAAGACAGGTACACACACACCAACCTCCACTCTCCTGATGAAGACAGGTACACACACACCAACCTCCACTCTCCTGATAAAGACAGGAACACACACACCAATCTCCACTGTCCTGATAAAGACAGGTACACACACATCAACCTCCACTCTCCTGATAAAGACAGGTACACACACACACCAACCTCCACTCTCCTGATAAAGACAGGTACACACACACACCAACCTCCACTCTCCTGATAAAGACAGGTACACACACACCAACCTCCACTCTCCTGATAAAGACAGGTACACACACCAACCTCCACTCTCCTGATAAAGACAGGTACACACACACCAACCTCCACTGTCCTGATAAAGACAGGTACACACACACACCAACCTCCACTCTCCTGATAAAGACAGGTACACACACACACCAACCTCCACCGTCCTGATAAAGACAGGTACACACACACCAACCTCCACTGTCCTGATAAAGACAGGTACACACACCAACCTCCACACTCCTGATAAAGACAGGAACACACACACACCAACGTCCACTCTCCTGATAAAGACAGGTACACACACACCAACATTCACTGTCCTGATAAAGACAGGTACACACACCAACCTCCACTCTCCTGATAGAGACAGGTACACACACACCAACCTCCACTCTCCTGACAGAGACAGGTACACACACACCACCCTCCACTCTCCTGATAAAGACAGGTACACACACACCAACCTCCACTCTCCTGATAAAGACAGGTACACACACACCAACCTCCACTCTCCTGATGAAGACAGGTACACACACACCAACATCCACTCTCCTGATAAAGACAGGTACACACACACACCAACCTCCACTCTCCTGATAAAGACAGGTACACACACACAAACCTTCACTCTCCTGATAAAGACAGGTACACACACACCAACCTTCACTCTCCTGATAAAGACAGGTACACACACACCAACCTCCACTCTCCTGATAAAGACAGGTACACACACACCAACCTCCACTCTCCTGATAAAGACAGGTACACACACCAACCTCCACTCTCCTGATAAAGACAGGTACACACACCAACCTCCACTCTCCTGATAAAGACAGGTACACACACACCAACCTCCACTCTCCTGATAAAGACAGGTACACACACACCAACCTCCACTCTCCTGATAAAGACAGGTACACACACACCAACCTCCACTCTCCTGATAAAGACAGGTACACACACACCAACCTCCACTCTCCTGATAAAGACAGGTACACACACACCACAACCTCCACTCTCCTGATAAAGACAGGTACACACACACCAACCTCCACTCTCCTGATAAAGACAGGTACACACACACCAACCTCCACTCTCCTGATAAAGACAGGTACACACACACCAACCTCCACTCTCCTGATAAAGACAGGTACACACACACAAACCTCCACTCTCCTGATAAAGACAGGTACACACACACCAACCTCCACTCTCCTGATAAAGACAGGTACACACACACCAACCTCCACTCTCCTGATAAAGACAGGTACACACACACCAACCTCCACTCTCCTGATAAAGACAGGTACACACACACCAACCTCCACTCTCCTGATAAAGACAGGTACACACACACCAACCTCCACTCTCCTGATAAAGACAGGTACACACACACCAACCTCCACTCTCCTGATAAAGACAGGTACACACACACCAACCTCCACTCTCCTGATAAAGACAGGTACACACACACACAACCTTCACTCTCCTGATAAAGACAGGTACACACACACCAACCTCCACTCTCCTGATAAAGACAGGTACACACACACCAACCTCCACTCTCCTGATAAAGACAGGTACACACACACCAACCTCCACTCTCCTGATAAAGACAGGTACACACACACCAACCTCCACTCTCCTGATAAAGACAGGTACACACACACACAACCTCCACTCTCCTGATAAAGACAGGTACACACACACCAACCTTCACTCTCCTGATAAAGACAGGTACACACACACCAACCTCCACTCTCCTGATAAAGACAGGTACACACACACCAACCTCCACTCTCCTGATAAAGACAGGTACACACACACCAACCTCCACTCTCCTGATAAAGACAGGTACACACACACCAACCTCCACTCTCCTGATAAAGACAGGTACACACACACCAACCTCCACTCTCCTGATAAAGACAGGTACACACACACCAACCTCCACTCTCCTGATAAAGACAGGTACACACACACCAACCTCCACTCTCCTGATAAAGACAGGTACACACACCAACCTCCACTCTCCTGATAAAGACAGGTACACACACACCAACCTCCACTCTCCTGATAAAGACAGGTACACACACACCAACCTCCACTCTCCTGATAAAGACAGGTACACACACACCAACCTCCACTCTCCTGATAAAGACAGGTACACACACCAACCTCCACTCTCCTGATAAAGACAGGTACACACACCAACCTCCACTGTCCTGATAAAGACAGGTACACACACACCAACCTCCACTCTCCTGATAAAGACAGGTACACACACACCAACCTCCACTCTCCTGATAAAGACAGGTACACACACACCAACCTCCACTCTCCTGATAAAGACAGGTACACACACACCAACCTCCACTCTCCTGATAAAGACAGGTACACACACACCAACCTCCACTCTCCTTATAAAGACAGGTAACACACACACCAACCTCCACTCTCCTGATAAAGACAGGTACACACACACACCAACCTCCACTCTCCTGATAAAGACAGGTACACACACACCAACCTCCACTCTCCTGATAAAGACAGGTACACACACACCAACCTCCACTCTCCTGATAAAGACAGGTACACACACACCAACCTCCACTCTCCTGATAAAGACAGGTACACACACCAACCTCCACTCTCCTGATAAAGACAGGTACACACACACCAACCTCCACTC
The DNA here is from genome assembly GCF_045679555.1 of Salvelinus alpinus. Lineage (NCBI taxonomy): Eukaryota > Metazoa > Chordata > Actinopteri > Salmoniformes > Salmonidae > Salvelinus > Salvelinus alpinus. The sequence continues at coordinate 124,091,936 of NC_092087.1, read as the reverse complement.
TCCTGATAAAGACAGGTACACACACACCAACCTCCACTCTCCTGATAAAGACAGGTACACACACACCAACCTCCACTCTCCTGATAAAGACAGGTACACACACCAACCTCCACTCTCCTGATAAAGACAGGTACACACACCAACCTCCACTGTCCTGATAAAGACAGGTACACACACACCAACCTCCACTCTCCTGATAAAGACAGGTACACACACACCAACCTCCACTCTCCTGATAAAGACAGGTACACACACACACCAACCTCCACTCTCCTGATAAAGACAGGTACACACACACCAACCTCCACTCTCCTGATAAAGACAGGTACACACACACCAACCTCCACTCTCCTGATAAAGACAGGTACACACACACCAACCTCCACTCTCCTGATAAAGACAGGTACACACACACACCAACCTCCACTCTCCTGATAAAGACAGGTACACACACACCAACCTCCACTCTCCTGATAAAGACAGGTACACACACACCAACCTCCACTCTCCTGATAAAGACAGGTACACACACACCAACCTCCACTCTCCTGATAAAGACAGGTACACACACACCAACCTCCACTCTCCTGATAAAGACAGGTACACACACACCAACCTCCACTCTCCTGATAAAGACAGGTACACACACACACCAACCTCCACTCTCCTGATAAAGACAGGTACACACACACCAACCTCCACTCTCCTGATAAAGACAGGTACACACACACCAACCTCCACTCTCCTGATAAAGACAGGTACACACACACCAACCTCCACTCTCCTGATAAAGACAGGTACACACACCAACCTCCACTCTCCTGATAAAGACAGGTACACACACACCAACCTCCACTCTCCTGATAAAGACAGGTACACACACACCAACCTCCACTCTCCTGATAAAGACAGGTACACACACACCAACCTCCACTCTCCTGATAAAGACAGGTACACACACCAACCTCCACTCTCCTGATAAAGACAGGTACACACACCAACCTCCACTGTCCTGATAAAGACAGGTACACACACACCAACCTCCACTCTCCTGATAAAGACAGGTACACACACACCAACCTCCACTCTCCTGATAAAGACAGGTACACACACACACCAACCTCCACTCTCCTGATAAAGACAGGTACACACACACCAACCTCCACTCTCCTGATAAAGACAGGTACACACACACCAACCTCCACTCTCCTTATAAAGACAGGTACACACACACCAACCTCCACTCTCCTGATAAAGACAGGTACACACACACACCAACCTCCACTCTCCTGATAAAGACAGGTACACACACACCAACCTTCACTCTCCTGATAAAGACAGGTACACACACACCAACCTCCACTCTCCTGATAAAGACAGGTACACACACACCAACCTCCACTCTCCTGATAAAGACAGGTACACACACACCAACCTCCACTCTCCTGATAAAGACAGGTACACACACACCACCCTCCACTCTCCTGATAAAGACAGGTACACACACACCAACCTCCACTCTCCTGATAAAGACAGGTACACACACACCAACCTCCACTGTCCTGATAAAGACAGGTACACACACACACCAATCTCCACTCTCCTGATAAAGACAGGTACACACACACCAACCTTCACTCTCCTGATAAAGACAGGTACACACACACCAACCTCCACTGTCCTGATAAAGACAGGTACACACACACCAACCTCCACTCTCCTGATAAAGACAGGTACACACACACCAACCTCCACTCTCCTGATAAAGACAGGTACACACACACCACCCTCCACTCTCCTGATAAAGACAGGTACACACACCAACCTCCACTCTCCTGATAAAGACAGGTACACACACACCAACCTCCACTGTCCTGATAAAGACAGGTACACACACACACCAACCTCCACTCTCCTGATAAAGACAGGTACACACACACACCAACCTTCACTCTCCTGATAAAGACAGGTACACACACACCAACCTCCACTGTCCTGATAAAGACAGGTACACACACCAACCTCCACACTCCTGATAAAGACAGGAACACACACACACCAACGTCCACTCTCCTGATAAAGACAGGTACACACACACCAACATTCACTGTCCTGATAAAGACAGGTACACACACCAACCTCCACTCTCCTGATAGAGACAGGTACACACACACCAACCTCCACTCTCCTGACAGAGACAGGTACACACACACCACCCTCCACTCTCCTGATAAAGACAGGCACACACACACCAACCTCCACTCTCCTGATAAAGACAGGTACACACACACCAACCTCCACTCTCCTGATGAAGACAGGTACACACACACCAACATCCACTCTCCTGATAAAGACAGGTACACACACACACCAACCTCCACTCTCCTGATAAAGACAGGTACACACACACCAACCTTCACTCTCCTGATAAAGACAGGTACACACACACCAACCTTCACTCTCCTGATAAAGACAGGTACACACACACCAACCTCCACTCTCCTGATAAAGACAGGTACACACACCAACCTCCACTCTCCTGATAAAGACAGGTACACACACCAACCTCCACTCTCCTGATAAAGACAGGTACACACACACCAACCTCCACTCTCCTGATAAAGACAGGTACACACACACCAACCTCCACTCTCCTGATAAAGACAGGTACACACACACCAACCTCCACTCTCCTGATAAAGACAGGTACACACACACCAACCTCCACTCTCCTGATAAAGACAGGTACACACACACCAACCTCCACTCTCCTGATAAAGACAGGTACACACACACACCAACCTCCACTCTCCTGATAAAGACAGGTACACACACACCAACCTCCACTCTCCTGATAAAGACAGGTACACACACACCAACCTCCACTCTCCTGATAAAGACAGGTACACACACACACCAACCTCCACTCTCCTGATAAAGACAGGTACACACACACACCAACCTCCACTCTCCTGATAAAGACAGGTACACACACACCAACCTCCACTCTCCTGATAAAGACAGGTACACACACCAACCTCCACTCTCCTGATAAAGACAGGTACACACACACCAACCTCCACTCTCCTGATAAAGACAGGTACACACACACCAACCTCCACTCTCCTGATAAAGACAGGTACACACACACCAACCTCCACTCTCCTGATAAAGAAAGGTACACACACACCAACCTCAACTGTCCTGATAAAGACAGGTACACACACACCAACCTCCACTGTCCTGATAAAGACAGGTACACACACACCAACCTCCACTCTCCTGATAAAGACAGGTACACACACACCAACCTCCACTCTCCTGATAAAGACAGGTACACACACCAACCTCCACTCTCCTGATAAAGACAGGCACACACACACCAACCTCCACTGTCCTGATAAAGACAGGTACACACACACACCAACCTCCACTCTCCTGATAAAGACAGGTACACACACACACCAACCTCCACCGTCCTGATAAAGACAGGTACACACACACCAACCTCCACTGTCCTGATAAAGACAGGTACACACACCAACCTCCACACTCCTGATAAAGACAGGAACACACACACACCAACGTCCACTCTCCTGATAAAGACAGGTACACACACACCAACATTCACTGTCCTGATAAAGACAGGTACACACACCAACCTCCACTCTCCTGATAGAGACAGGTACACACACACCAACCTCCACTCTCCTGACAGAGACAGGTACACACACACCACCCTCCACTCTCCTGATAAAGACAGGCACACACACACCAACCTCCACTCTCCTGATAAAGACAGGTACACACACACCAACCTCCACTCTCCTGATGAAGACAGGTACACACACACCAACATCCACTCTCCTGATAAAGACAGGTACACACACACACCAACCTCCACTCTCCTGATAAAGACAGGTACACACACACAAACCTTCACTCTCCTGATAAAGACAGGTACACACACACCAACCTTCACTCTCCTGATAAAGACAGGTACACACACACCAACCTCCACTCTCCTGATAAAGACAGGTACACACACACCAACCTCCACTCTCCTGATAAAGACAGGTACACACACACCAACCTCCACTCTCCTGATAAAGACAGGTACACACACACCAACCTCCACTCTCCTGATAAAGACAGGTACACACACACCAACCTCCACTCTCCTGATAAAGACAGGTACACACACACCAACCTCCACTCTCCTGATAAAGACAGGTACACACACACCAACCTCCACTCTCCTGATAAAGACAGGTACACACACACCAACCTCCACTCTCCTGATAAAGACAGGTACACACACACCAACCTCCACTCTCCTGATAAAGACAGGTACACACACACCAACCTCCACTCTCCTGATAAAGACAGGTACACACACACCAACCTCCACTCTCCTGATAAAGACAGGTACACACACACCAACCTCCACTCTCCTGATAAAGACAGGTACACACACACCAACCTCCACTCTCCTGATAAAGACAGGTACACACACACCAACCTCCACTGTCCTGATAAAGACAGGTACACACACACACCAACCTCCACTCTCCTGATAAAGACAGGTACACACACACCAACCTCCACTCTCCTGATAAAGACAGGTACACACACACCAACCTCCACTCTCCTGATAAAGACAGGTACACACACCAACCTCCACTCTCCTGATAAAGACAGGTACACACACACCAACCTCCACTGTCCTGATAAAGACAGGTACACACACACACCAACCTCCACTCTCCTGATAAAGACAGGTACACACACACACCAACCTCCACTCGTCCTGATAAAGACAGGTACACACACACCAACCTCCACTGTCCTGATAAAGACAGGTACACACACCAACCTCCACACTCCTGATAAAGACAGGAACACACACACACCAACGTCCACTCTCCTGATAAAGACAGGTACACACACACCAACATTCACTGTCCTGATAAAGACAGGTACACACACCAACCTCCACTCTCCTGATAGAGACAGGTACACACACACCAACCTCCACTCTCCTGACAGAGACAGGTACACACACACCACCCTCCACTCTCCTGATAAAGACAGGCACACACACACCAACCTCCACTCTCCTGATAAAGACAGGTACACACACACCAACCTCCACTCTCCTGATGAAGACAGGTACACACACACCAACATCCACTCTCCTGATAAAGACAGGTACACACACACACACCAACCTCCACTCTCCTGATAAAGACAGGTACACACACACAAACCTTCACTCTCCTGATAAAGACAGGTACACACACACCAACCTTCACTCTCCTGATAAAGACAGGTACACACACACCAACCTCCACTCTCCTGATAAAGACAGGTACACACACACCAACCTCCACTCTCCTGATAAAGACAGGTACACACACCAACCTCCACTCTCCTGATAAAGACAGGTACACACACCAACCTCCACTCTCCTGATAAAGACAGGTACACACACACCAACCTCCACTCTCCTGATAAAGACAGGTACACACACACCAACCTCCACTCTCCTGATAAAGACAGGTACACACACACCAACCTCCACTCTCCTGATAAAGACAGGTACACACACACCAACCTCCACTCTCCTGATAAAGACAGGTACACACACACCAACCTCCACTCTCCTGATAAAGACAGGTACACACACACCAACCTCCACTCTCCTGATAAAGACAGGTACACACACACCAACCTCCACTCTCCTGATAAAGACAGGTACACACACACCAACCTCCACTCTCCTGATAAAGACAGGTACACACACACCAACCTCCACTCTCCTGATAAAGACAGGTACACACACCAACCTCCACTCTCCTGATAAAGACAGGTACACACACACCAACCTCCACTCTCCTGATAAAGACAGGTACACACACACCAACCTCCACTCTCCTGATAAAGACAGGTACACACACACCAACCTCCACTGTCCTGATAAAGACAGGTACACACACACCAACCTCCACTCTCCTGATAAAGACAGGTACACACACACCAACCTCCACTCTCCTGATAAAGACAGGTACACACACACCAACCTTCACTCTCCTGATAAAGACAGGTACACACACACCAACCTCCACTCTCCTGATAAAGACAGGTACACACACACCAACCTCCACTCTCCTGATAAAGACAGGTACACACACCAACCTCCACTCTCCTGATAAAGACAGGTACACACACCAACCTCCACTCTCCTGATAAAGACAGGTACACACACACCAACCTCCACTCTCCTGATAAAGACAGGTACACACACACCAACCTCCACTCTCCTGATAAAGACAGGTACACACACACCAACCTCCACTCTCCTGATAAAGACAGGTACACACACACACACAACCTCCACTCTCCTGATAAAGACAGGTACACACACACACCAACCTCCACTCTCCTGATAAAGACAGGTACACACACACCAACCTCCACTCTCCTGATAAAGACAGGTACACACACACCAACCTCCACTCTCCTGATAAAGACAGGTACACACACACCAACCTCCACTCTCCTGATAAAGACAGGTACACACACACACCAACCTCCACTCTCCTGATAAAGACAGGTACACACACACCAACCTCCACTCTCCTGATAAAGACAGGTACACACACACCAACCTCCACTCTCCTGATAAAGACAGGTACACACACACCAACCTCCACTCTCCTGATAAAGACAGGTACACACACCAACCTCCATCTCCACAACCATCCACTCTCCTGATAAAGACAGGTACACACACACCAACCTCCACTCTCCTGATAAAGACAGGTACACACACACCAACCTCCACTCTCCTGATAAAGACAGGTACACACACACCAACCTCCACTCTCCTGATAAAGACAGGTACACACACACCAACCTCCACTCTCCTGATAAAGACAGGTACACACACACACCAACCTCCACTCTCCTGATAAAGACAGGTACACACACACCAACCTTCACTCTCCTGATAAAGACAGGTACACACACACCAACCTCCACTCTCCTGATAAAGACAGGTACACACACACCAACCTCCACTCTCCTGATAAAGACAGGTACACACACACCAACCTCCACTCTCCTGATAAAGACAGGTACACACACACCACCCTCCACTCTCCTGATAAAGACAGGTACACACACCAACCTCCACTCTCCTGATAAAGACAGGTACACACACACCAACCTCCACTGTCCTGATAAAGACAGGTACACACACACACCAACCTCCACTCTCCTGATAAAGACAGGTACACACACACCAACCTCCACTCTCCTGATAAAGACAGGTACACACACACCAACCTCCACTCTCCTGATAAAGACAGGTACACACACACCACCCTCCACTCTCCTGATAAAGACAGGTACACACACCAACCTCCACTCTCCTGATAAAGACAGGTACACACACACCAACCTCCACTGTCCTGATAAAGACAGGTACACACACACACCAACCTCCACTCTCCTGATAAAGACAGGTACACACACACACCAACCTCCACCGTCCTGATAAAGACAGGTACACACACACCAACCTCCACTCTCCTGATAAAGACAGGTACACACACCAACCTCCACACTCCTGATAAAGACAGGAACACACACACACCAACGTCCACTCTCCTGATAAAGACAGGTACACACACACCAACATTCACTGTCCTGATAAAGACAGGTACACACACCAACCTCCACTCTCCTGATAGAGACAGGTACACACACACCAACCTCCACTCTCCTGACAGAGACAGGTACACACACACCACCCTCCACTCTCCTGATAAAGACAGGTACACACACACCAACCTCCACTCTCCTGATAAAGACAGGTACACACACACCAACCTCCACTCTCCTGATGAAGACAGGTACACACACACCAACATCCACTCTCCTGATAAAGACAGGTACACACACACACCAACCTCCACTCTCCTGATAAAGACAGGTACACACACACCAACCTTCACTCTCCTGATAAAGACAGGTACACACACACCAACCTTCACTCTCCTGATAAAGACAGGTACACACACACCAACCTCCACTCTCCTGATAAAGACAGGTACACACACACCAACCTCCACTCTCCTGATAAAGACAGGTACACACACACCAACCTCCACTCTCCTGATAAAGACAGGTACACACACACCAACCTCCACTCTCCTGATAAAGACAGGTACACACACCAACCTCCACTCTCCTGATAAAGACAGGTACACACACCAACCTCCACTCTCCTGATAAAGACAGGTACACACACACCAACCTCCACTCTCCTGATAAAGACAGGTACACACACACCAACCTCCACTCTCCTGATAAAGACAGGTACACACACACCAACCTCCACTCTCCTGATAAAGACAGGTACACACACACCAACCTCCACTCTCCTGATAAAGACAGGTACACACACACACCAACCTCCACTCTCCTGATAAAGACAGGTACACACACACACCAACCTCCACCGTCCTGATAAAGACAGGTACACACACACCAACCTCCACTCTCCTGATAAAGACAGGTACACACACCAACCTCCACACTCCTGATAAAGACAGGAACACACACACACCAACGTCCACTCTCCTGATAAAGACAGGTACACACACACCAACATTCACTGTCCTGATAAAGACAGGTACACACACCAACCTCCACTCTCCTGATAGAGACAGGTACACACACACCAACCTCCACTCTCCTGACAGAGACAGGTACACACACACCACCCTCCACTCTCCTGGTAAAGACAGGTACACACACACCAACCTCCACTCTCCTGATAAAGACAGGTACACACACACCAACCTCCACTCTCCTGATGAAGACAGGTACACACACACCAACATCCACTCTCCTGATAAAGACAGGTACACACACACACCAACCTCCACTCTCCTGATAAAGACAGGTACACACACACCAACCTTCACTCTCCTGATAAAGACAGGTACACACACACCAACCTTCACTCTCCTGATAAAGACAGGTACACACACACCAACCTCCACTCTCCTGATAAAGACAGGTCACACACACCAACCTCCACTCTCCTGATAAAGACAGGTACACACACACCAACCTCCACTCTCCTGATAAAGACAGGTACACACACCAACCTCCACTCTCCTGATAAAGACAGGTACACACACCAACCTCCACTCTCCTGATAAAGACAGGTACACACACCAACCTCCACTCTCCTGATAAAGACAGGTACACACACACCAACCTCCACTCTCCTGATAAAGACAGGTACACACACACCAACCTCCACTCTCCTGATAAAGACAGGTACACACACCAACCTCCACTCTCCTGATAAAGACAGGTACACACACCAACCTCCACTCTCCTGATAAAGACAGGTACACACACACCAACCTCCACTCTCCTGATAAAGACAGGTACACACACACACCAACCTCCACTCTCCTGATAAAGACAGGTACACACACACCAACCTCCACTGTCCTGATAAAGACAGGTACACACACACCAACCTCCACTCTCCTGATAAAGACAGGTACACACACACACCAACATTTCTTTATTCTCTCAAATACTGTAAAAAAAACTATAATTTGAGTGTTCTATTTTCCCAGAGTTTACCAGTACGTTGAATCAACAAAGATTCAATATCACTTCACCCGTTCTTGTCATGCATGCTATCTATCAATTTTGTTCACCACTAGCTCCTCAGTGTATATTGAGAGGTGCTGAGCAACACAGTGACTACACAATAACAGCTCTTTCACATTGACCTGCACAATAATTCACACCTACTGTCACTGAGTGTTTTGGCCAGCAGAGGCATTCTAGTTGCCAGGGAACCCCAATGCTTTTCGTTCGTTCTAAACTAACATGAACCTAGCCCTCCGTCCACTCACTGTGTCCCTCTCCCTGTTTCCTCACCTGGGGGTTGCTTCCCCCCACCACACCTCCAGATGCTCCAACTCTCTGCCCCGCAGACAGCCCACAAGCCCCAGGATTTTAGTAGAGCAGGCCTCCCCAGAGGAAGAAAGGTACTGGGTACTGATCTAGCCCTACCCTTACCTCCCAGGACCCAAGCTGCAGTCCTGCTACTGTACTTGCTTAGCACTGCGTGGCTACTATAGTTTTCCTCTAACCATAAGCCTAACCTTTGCGCTAGCCCTGCCCTGCCCTAAACCTAACCCTGCACTTTATAACTTTCCTAGATGTTCTAGATTACAGTGTAAACTGGTGGGTTGTTGTAACGCTGTAGTTACTGCTCCTCTTGCTGCTTCACCTTACTGACCTGCACCTGACTTCCTGCTTCCTCTGCTACACATCTGACTTCCGCGTGCTCCGTTGTCATGGTGTTCTGATGTTTCTGTTCTGAACAGTTAGTAGCAAGCAATGTAGTAGTGCAATATAGTAGTCTAAAATGTTGCATCAGCATTTTTTTTTAAACAAAATCATTTCAGCCAAAGCATGTCTTTTATTTGAAATAAAACACCAGCTGACCACGCATTCAAGATTTGTCTTTAGTTTTGTTTCTCCATCGGGTTACCCATCCTCCATTTTGTCTTCTTGTCATGTCCTCCACGTCACAGGCAGTCAGGGAGCCTGGGCAGACCTAACAGTCAGAGAGGTAACAGCAAGAAAGGCCTGGAGGCTGACAGGTAAGGTCATTCTTTCATTCACCCCATCCCTCTCATACACCCCCATTCATCCTGTCCTCTATCTGGATGGAGATCATCGCTCTTCAAATCTGGAACGTGTTGATGTCTGATGTCAATCTGAATTGTTACAATTTGTGACTTTGCTGTAAATGCAATTTAGCAGCACAGCAAAACCTTTTCTAAATGAGCGTTGTTAAGGTGTACTGTCAGTAGACCCATAGCCCTAGCTCTGTGTTTTCTTGTATTGTTATGTCCTTCATTTATTGTGTTCTGGTTCATTGTGGGCCATAAGGTCCTTCATTATGTTGTATATGATTTACATTGTGGGCCATAAGGTCCTTCATTATGTTGTATATGATTTGCATTGTGGGCCATAAGGTCCTTCATTATGTTTCATATGATTTACATTGTGGGCCATAAGGATCTTCATTATGTTGTACATGATTTACATTGTGGGCCATAAGGTCCTTCATTATGTTTCATATGATTTACATTGTGGGCCATAAGGTCCTTCATTATGTTGTATATGATTTACATTGTGGGCCATAAGGTCCTTCATTATGTTTCATATGATTTACATTGTGGGCCATAAGTTCCTTCATTATGTTGTATATGATTTACATTGTGGGCCATAAAGGCCTTCATTATGTTGTATATGATTTACATTGTGGGCCATAAAGGCCTTCATTATGTTGTATATGATTTGCATTGTGGGCCATAAGGTCCTTCATTATGTTGTATATGATTTACATTGTGGGCCATAAGGTCCTTCATTATGTTTCATATGATTTACATTGTGGGCCATAAGGATCTTCATTATGTTGTATATGATTTACATTGTGGGCCATAAGGTCCTTCATTATGTTTCATATGATTTACATTGTGGGCCATAAGTTCCTTCATTATGTTATACATGATTTACATTGTGGGCCATAAGGTCCTTCATTATGTTTCATATGATTTGTGGGCCATAAAGGCCTTCATTATGTTGTATATGATTTACATTGTGGGCCTTAAGGTCCTTCATTGTGTTGTATATGATTTACATTGTGGGCCATAAGGTTCTTCATTATGTTTCATATGATTTACATTGTGGGCCATAAAGGCCTTCATTATGTTGTATATGATTTGCATTGTGGGCCATAAGGTCCTTCATTATGTTTCATATGATTTACATTGTGGGCCATAAGGTCCTTCATTATGTTGTACATGATTTACATTGTGGGCCATAAGGTCCTTCATTATGTTTCATATGATTTACATTGTGGGCCATAAGGTCCTTCATTATGTTTCATATGATTTGCATTGTGGGCCATAAGGTCCTTCATTATGTTTCATATGATTTACATTGTGGGCCATAAAGGCCTTCATTATGTTGTATATGATTTACATTGTGGGCCATAAGGTCCTTCATTATGTTTCATATGATTTACATTGTGGGCCATAAGGTCCTTCATTATGTTGTACATGATTTACATTGTGGGCCATAAGGTCCTTCATTATGTTTCATATGATTTACATTGTGGGCCATAAGGTCCTTCATTATGTTTCATATGATTTGCATTGTGGGCCATAAGGTCCTTCATTATGTTTCATATGATTTACATTGTGGGCCATAAAGGTCCTTCATTATGTTGTCATATGATTTGCATTGTGGGCCATAAGGTCCTTCATTATGTTTCATATGATTTACATTGTGGGCCATAAGTTCCTTCATTATGTTGTATATGATTTACATTGTGGGCCATAAGGGCCTTCATTATGTTGTACATGATTTACATTGTGGGCCATACGGTCCTTCTTTATGTTGTATATGATTTTCATTGTGGGCCATACGGTCCTTCATTATGTTGTATATGATTTACATTCTTTACCATTTATATCATTTAGCTTTCTTTCGTTTGTTTGTTCTTTTCTTTCCACGTGGCCTGTTGATGCCAGTCGTATCCAGCCCACCTCTATACTGAGGGGCAGTAGGGGGAGAGGGGGGCCGCTGCGCCCCTTTAACCAGACACCCCTGCGGGGATCTGCCCCTAACTCATCACAACAGGACAGGTGCATGCTGGTGCCCTAAAATACACACCCTTACAACCCCTTGTTGTACCCCTTTGTCCCAGTTTGACCTCTGTGCTCCCTATACCCACTGTCCTGCTGCTCTTATTGGCTGTGGGAGCAGTACACCAATCCCAATGGTTCCCTCTAGTGTATGGTCAAGGATGTAGCCACCCTGAGTTTTATATATGCTGGAATGGGCCTACTGTAGAGGAGTTGAACTCATTCACTTGTATTTCATTTCTCTTTCTCCTTTTCTCTTTTCTGTCTCTTGTCTCTCTCTCTCAGAACACACACCCACAGCCCCTCCCCTCCTACAGGGACTCCCCAGTCAGGTCGCAGGGGCAGACAGCTGCCACAGGTTCCTGCCAGAAGCAGCAGTGTAGAGCAAGGTAGGTTGTCAAGGAGTGTGTGTGTGTGTGTGTGTGTGTGTGTGTGTGTGTGTGTGTGTGTGTGTGTGTGTGTGTGTGTGTGTGTGTGTGTGTGTGTGTGTGTGTGTGTGTCTGGCTGGCTGTCTGTCTGGCTGGCTGGCTGGCTGTGCGAGTCGTGATGTGTCTTGTACTACAACTGAGTGTATGAAATCATAACTCCGACCAATCAAAACCGGTTGTCTGAGTACTCTTCCTCACTCTTCTCTGTTTCTTTACATCCCTCATTTTCTTCTACCTCCATGTACATGAAGAAAATATACCTGTAGATAATAAACCGTTTGATGCGAGTAAACCTAATGAAAAAGGTAATTCTATGGCACGACTGTATTTTAGACCCTTTCTATCCAGTAGATGTGATTTGCTTTTCCCTCTTTATATCCCCAACAATTATGACCCTGTGTGCACGCTGTAGTATTCCGTACATGACATCTAATGAAAGTGATGCACAGCATGCGCCACCTAGTGTCCAAGTAGAGCAATGACACTAAGAGTACAGTACAGTTGTCTAATCACCTCCTGCTTCCTCTGATCTTGCAAAACTGACCCAAGATCAGCGTCTAGGAGCAACTTCACCCTACATCGTTCACCTTCACTGTCATTCACCTGAGAGGTTGTGTGTTTCTTGTGTAATTTACTGTATTATTACTGTATTATTACTGTATTCATGAATTAAGTCATTTCCTCCCAGCTCTAGCAGTAGAGGAGCGAGCCAGACAGATGAACATGAAAGTACATTCCTATCGGCCTTCAGCCTCCCATGACCCCGAGACGGACCTCAAGACCAAACGAGAGGTCAGTACTGTTGCATCTCTCTGCTGGAAGACAGGTACTATTTCCTGGTCCACCTTAACATTACAACCCTGTTGTAATTATATAGTTCTAGACCTAGAGCTACAATATATTAACTGTCGTTCAAGATGGCCACTGTCCTTCACATATAAAAAGTTGGAGAGTTTTCCATGCTGATTACTTTTTCATTGTCAGTTACAACACAGATGCCAGTTTGGGTATTGAGGAGCAGTGGTGTAAAGTACTTAAGTAAAAATACTTGAAAGTACTACTTAAGTAGTTTTGGGGGGTATCTGTAGTTTACTTTACTATTTATATTTTTGACAACTTTTACTTTTACTTCACAACATTTCCAAAGAAAATAATCAACTTTTTATACATTTTCGCTGAAACCCAAAAGTACTCGTTACATTTTGAATGCTTAGCAGGACAGGAAAATGGTCAAATTCATGCACTTATCAAGAGAACATCCCTGGTCATCCCTACTGCCTCTGATCTGCTGGACTCACTAAACACAAATGCTTCGTTTGTAAATTATGTCAGAATGTTGGATTGTGCCCCTGGCTATCCGTAAATAAAAAAACAAGAAAATAGTGCCTTCTGGTCTTTGAAATGATTTCTACTTTTACTTTTACTTTCAATACTTAAGTATATTTTAGCAATTACTTTTACATTTGAGACTTAAGTATATTTAAAACCAAATACTTTTAGACTTTTACTCAAGTAGTATTTTACTGGGGGACTTTCACTTTTACTTGAGTCCTTTTCTATTAAGGTATCATTACTTTTACTCCAGTATGACAATTGGGTAGTTTTTCCACCACTGTTGGGGAGCGGATCTACACATAAACCTCAGCTAGACACCAGTATTTTATTGGACCTACTGTGTGTACAGTAACTATTATAGGAGTGAATAATTGGACCATTTAATACATATTCAGAGTCTTCCTCTCTCCTCTCTCCTCGTCTTCAGATGTATGCAGATCAGCGGCGAAGCTCTGACAACGTGTCGGCGCGCTCGTCAGACAGCGACATGAGTGACGCGTCGGCCCTATCCCGCGCCAGCAGTGCCTCACGCCTCAGCAGCACCTCCTACATGTCCATCCAATCAGAACGCCCGCGTGGGCGTCTCAGGTCGGTACCCCGCTCGACACTTTAATTTAGTTTCATATGTTCTTACAAGATTTACAAGGTAATTGAGCATCAAGAACCAATTGAAGATATTGAAGGAATCAAAAACATAGTGTGGAGTTTGTTCTTCTGCCTGTCACGCATGCCCCTTTTTATCAGTCTGTGTTCATTTCGTCTGTCATTTTTCTGCATGCTAATTGTTGCACATTTCAATCTTTCTGCATGATCGTGTTTCTCTATGAATACTTGCATTGCATGCACACAAACACACACGGTGGGGAAACCCAAAATGAATGGACACAGGTCCAAGTCTTTAGAGGAGGAGAAGAAGGAGAGGAGGATCTCGTGGGGGATGAATGGAGAGCAGGAGAGGATGAGGGCGGCAGGGAAGAGACGCTTCTCTCAAGAGCTGAAGAGGAGGAGACACACTGTGTCTGGGGACCCCAAAGACGCCAGGTAAAGAAAAGAGAAAAGGTCCTTCACTCCGTCACGGGATGGAGGGACCTACAATGGGCCATGGCAGACAAGGGCCCATATTTTAGGGACCTCACATAATCGCTGTGTACCCACTAACCATGGTCCCCATAACCCTATTGCTCCTGTTGTGACCTGTAAACAGCCTCAACCACCTACTGTAACTGTCACCTAGTGTCCCCTCAAACCTACCTGGCTTTACATCCCGTGTCAAACTCATTCCAAGGATGGCCGAGTGTCTGCGGGTTTTCGCTCCACCCTTGTACTTGATTGATGGATAAAGGTCACTAATTAGTAAGGAACTCCCATCGCCTGGTTGTCTTGGTCTTAATTGAAGTGAAAGACCAAAAACCTGCTGCAGTCGGCCCTCCGTTGAATGAGTTTGACACCCCTGCTTTACATGTACAAACTAGTGTCGCCTCAAACCCACCAGCTTTACATGTACAAACTAGTGTCCCCTCAAATCCACCTGCCTTACATGTACAAACGAGTGTCCCCTCAAACCCACCACAGTCTTATTATACTTTCTTAGCCAACCATCCCATAGTCCTATAACCCCAACAGCCTCACTCACATAACTCCACCCATAACTTCCCTCCCTGCACAGCCCTAACGTCCCTACGGCTGACCAGTCCAGTCCACCACAGCCTGCCTGCTGACACGGACAAATGACCCAATCCCCTGAGCCTCTCCTGGCCAGGCCCTTATTAACAGCCTTGTGTGTGTGTGTGTGTGTGTGTGTGTGTGTGTGTGTGTGTGTGTGTGTGTGTGTGTGTGTGTGTGTGTGTGTGTGTGTGTGTGTGTGTGTGTGTGTGTGTGTGTGTGTGTGTGTGTGTGTGTCCAAACAGAGTGGTTATAAAACAGAGAGCCCAGGGCCTTTGACATACGTTCTGAGAGATAGATCATGGCTATTGTGGACTGCGGAGAGAATGGAATGTGGTGGGTTGTTCGCTGGTTACTCAGATTGTTGCAGACTGGCTCCAGGTCAGTTTGAAGGTACCTGATAAGAGATATTGGAATCATACAGTATAATGAAGACTGGTTAAGGTAGCAGCTACTCTTCCTGGGGTCCAGCAAAATGAAGGCAGTTATACAATTTTAAAACATTACAATACATTCACAACAGATTTCACAACATATTAAGTGTGTGCCATCAGGCTCCTACTCTACTACCACATATCTACAACACTAAATCCATGTGTACGTGTGTGTATAGTGCGTATGTTATTGTGTGTTTGTATGCATGTGTCTGTGCCCATGTTTGTGTTGCTTCACAGTCGCCGCTGTTCATAAGGTGTATTTTTATCAGTTTTTTAAATCAAATTTTACTGTTTGCATGATTTACTTGATGTGGAATAGAGTTCCATGTAGTCATGGCTCTATTTAGTACTGAGCACCTCCCATAGTTTGTTCTGGACTTGGGGACTGTGAAGAGACCTCTGGTGGCATGTCTTGTGCGGTATGCATGAGAGGTATTCAACATGTCAATACCTCTCATAAGTACAAGTAGTGATGAAGTCAATCTCTCCTCCACTTTGAGCCAGGAGAGATTGACGTGCATATTATTAATGTTAGCTCTTTTTGTACATCCAAGGGCCAGCCGTGCTGCCCTGTTCTGAGTCAATTGCAATTTTCCTAAATCCCTCTTTGTGGCACCTGACCACATGACTGAAAAGTAGTCCAGGTGCGACAAAACTAGGGCCTGTAGGACCTGCCTTGTTGACAGTGCTGTTAAGAATGCAGAGCAGCGCTTTATTGCGGACAAACTTCTCCCCATCCTAGCTACTGTTGTATCAATATATTTTGACCATGACAGTTTACAATCCAGGGTTACTCCAAGCAGTTTAGTCTCCTCAACTTGCTCAATTACCACATTATTCATTACAAGATTTAGTTGAGGTTTAGTGAAAGATTTGTCCCAAATACAATGTTATTAGTTTTTCCTTGCCTCCCATTCTGAAATTAACTGGAGCTCTTTGTTTAGTGTTGCAGTCATTTCAGTCGCTGTGGTAGCTGACATGTATAGTGTTGAGTCATCCGCAACATAGACACACTGGCTTTACTCAAAGCCAGTGTTGTTAGTAAATATTTTTAAAAGTAAGGGGCCTAGACAGCTGCCCTGGGGAATTCCTGATTCTACCTGGATTTTGTTGGAGAGGCTTCCATTTAAAGAACAACCTCTGTGTTTTGTTAGACAGGTAACTCTTTATCCAATATATAGCAGGGGGTGTAAAGCCATAACACATACATTTTTACAGCAATAAACTATGATCGATAGTGTCAAACGCTGCACTGAAGTCTAACAAAACAGCCCCCACAATGTTTTTATTATCAATTTCTCTCAGCCAATCATCAGTCATTTATGTAAGTGCTGTGCTTGTTGCATGTCCTTCCCTATAAGCGTGCTGAAAGTCTGTTGTCAATTTGTTTACTGTAAAATAGCATTGTATCTGGTCAAACACAATTTTTCCCAAAACTTTTCAAAGGCTTGGTAACAGGCTGATTGGTCAGCTATTTGAGCCAGTAAAGGGGGCTTTACTATCCTTAGGTAAGGGAATAACTTTTGGTTTCCTCCAGGCCTGAGGGCACACACGTTCTAGTAGGCTTAAATTGAAGATATAACAAATAGGAGTGGCAATATCGTCCACTATTATCCTCAGTAATTTTCCATCCACGTTGTCAGATCCCGGTGGCTTGTCATTGTTCATAGACAACAATCATTTTTTCACCTCTTCCACACTTACTTTACGGAATTCAAAATGACAATGCTTGTATTTCATAATTTGGTCAGATATACTTGGATGTGTAGTGTCAGCATTTGTTGCTGGCATGTCATGCCTAAGTTTGTTAATCTTGCCAATGAAAAAATCATTAAAGTAGTTGGCAATATGAGTGGGTTTTGTGATGAATGAGCCATCTGATTCAATGAATGATGGAGAAGAGTTTGCCTTTTTGCCCAAAATTTCATTTAAGGTAATCCAAAGCTTTTTACTATCATTCTTTATGTCATTTAGCTTTGTTTCAAAGTGTAGTTTTCTTCTTTTTATTCAGTTTAGTCACATGATTTCTCAATTTGCAGTACGTTTGCAGATTGGTTGTACAGCCAGACCTATTTGCCATTTCTTTTGCCTCATCCCTCTCAACCATGGACTTTTTAAATTCCTCATCAATCCATGGGGATTTAACAGTTTTACAATAATTTTGTTAATGGGTGCATGCTTATCAGTAACTGGGATAAGCAATTTCATAAATGTGTCAAGTGTGTCGTCTGATTGCCCCTTATTACACACCACGGACCAGCAAATATTCTTTACATCAACAACATAGGAATCACTACAAAACTTCTTGTAAGACCTCTATAATAGGCCCAGCCTTTGGAACTTTGGTTTTCCTAGATGTGGCTACTATATTGTGATCACTACATCTGATGGGTCTGGATACTGCTTTCAAGCTAATTTCTGCAGTATTAGTAAAGATGTGATCAATACATGTTGATGATTTCATTCCTGTGCTGTTTGTAACTACCCTGGTAGGTTGATTGATAACCTGAACCGGGTTGCAGTTACTAGTTACAGTTTGAAGCTTTCTCTTGAGTGGGCAGCTTGATGAAAGCGAAGTCAATATTTTAATCACCCAGAAAATACACCTCTCTATTGATATCACATACATTATCAAGCATTTCACACGTTATCCAGATACTGACTGTTATCACTTGGTGGTCTGTAGCAGCTTCCCACCAGAATGGGCTTAGGTGAGGCAGACGAACCTGTAGCCATATTACTTCAACAGTATTTAACATGAGATCCTCTCTAAGCATTACAGGAATGTGGTTCTGAATAACAACAGCCACACCTCCACCTTTGGCATTCCTGTCTTTTCTGTAGATGTTATAACCATGTATTGCTACCACTGTATCATCAAAGATATTATCTAAGTGAGTTTCAGAGATTGTCAGAATATGAATGTTATCTGTTACTAGCAAATTATTGATTTCATGAACCTTGTTTCTTAAGCTACATATGTTAACATGGGCTATTTTTAACACTTTTCTGGGATGCTTGATTGTTTTTCTTGCTTCACTGGGAAGCTTAGCAGAGGTAGACATCCTCTGGTTATTTATATTAGCGCAGGGTGAGCTACACACACTAGACTTCCTGCTAGGGGACACCACCCCAGTGCTAACAGTATAACACTGGTTCATAGGCATGTAATTACATACAATAGCTGTAGAATCAGCAGAGGCATTCAGAACAGTAAGAGGGTCATAAATTGGGTTACTTACATTGTGTCTTCCAACACCCCTGGGATAATGTACCGTTGCTGGTACATTATGACAACTCAGTGACACAATGGTAGGAATTAAATCAGCTTTGAAGCGCATGGGGGGTGGGTGATGGCTGGGTCAGTTGTCAGTGGCAGGTCGCCGGCTGTTCCTTGCTACGCACTGGCACGGCTGCGTGTTAGCGTTTGGTGTAGCCTCTCAGAGCTGTGTCGGGCATGTCCCCAGTGTCTGTAGTTATGGCGGATACGAAACATACAGTTACAGCATGTACTGGCCAACAAATGGAGTTACACACTGGAAATAAGGACTTTCCTTTAGTAGTTCTATAGAGAGCGTTGTATAAGTTGAGCTCTTGGTAGCCTGGCTCCATTGTTGATATCCAGGTACCATATACATGGGTGAACGCTTCACGGCAGACTGTAACCATTTAACTCTGTTTTGTTTGTAGCTACAGTGGCTTGCGAAAGTATTCACCCAACTTGGCATTTTTCCTATTTTGTTGCCTTACAACCTGGAATTAAAATACATTTTTGGGGGGGTTGTATCATTTGATTTACAAAACATGCTTACCACTTTGAAGATGTAATTTTTTTTTGGTGAAACAAACAAGAAATAAGACAAAAAACAGAAAACTTAAGCATGCAAAACTATTCACCTCCCCAAAGTCAATACTTTGTAGAGCCACCGTTTGCAGCAATTACAGCTGCAAGTCTCTTGGGGTATGTCTCTATAAGCTTGGTACATCTAGCCACTGGGATTTTTGCCCATTCTTCAAGGCAAAACTGCTCCAGCTCCTTCAAGTTGGATGGGTTCCGCTGGTGTACAGCAATCTTTAAGTCATACCACAGATCCTCAATTGGATTGAGGTCTGGGCTTTGACTAGGCCATTCCAAGACATTTAAATGTGTCCCCTTAAACCACTCGAGTGTTGCTTTAGCAGTATGTTTAGGGTCATTGTCCTACTGGAAGGTGCACCTTCGTCCCAGTCTCAAATCTCTGGAGGGTTGAAACACGTTTCCTTCAAGAATTTCCCTGTATTTAGCTCCATCCATCATTCCTTCAGTTCTGACTAGTTTCCCAGTCCCTGACTAGTTTCCCAGTCCCCGTGTTTGCTTATTTCTTTCTTTAAGCAATGGCCACTCTTCCTTAAAGCCCAGCTCTGTGGAGTGTATGGCTTAAAGTGGTCCTATGGACAGATACTCCAATCTCCGCTGTGGAGCTTTGCAGCTCCTTCAGGGTTATCTTTGGTCTCTTTGTTGCCTCTCTGATTAATGCCCTCCTTGCCTGTTCCATGAGTTTTGGTGGGCGGCCCTCTCTTGGCAGGATTGTTGTGGTGCCATAATTTTTTCATTTTTTAATGATGGATTTAATGGTGCTCCATGGGATGTTCAAAGTTTCTAATATTTTTTTATAACCCAACCCTGATCTGTGCTTCTCCGCAACTTTGTCCCTGACCTGTTTGGAGAGGTCCTTGGTCTTCATGGTGCCGCTTGCTTGGTGGTGCCCATTGCTTAGTGGTGTTGCAGACTCTGGGGCCTTTCAGAACAGGTGTATATATACTGAGATCATGTGACACTTAGATTGCACACAGGTGGACTTTATTTAATTAATTATGTAACTTCTGAAGGTAATTGGTTGCACCAGATCTTATTTAGGGGCTTCATAGCAAAGGGGCGAATACGCACCACCACAAGTCTTTTTTTTAATTTTACTTCACCAATTTGGACTATTTTGTGTATGTCCATTACATGAAATCCAATTAAAAATTCATTTAAATTAAAGGTTGTAATGCAACAAAATAGGAAAAACGTCAAAGGTGGTGAATCCTTTTGCAAGGCACTGTACATCTTGCTTGGCCAGCGTTGTGTCAAGTCAATACGGTTCACACTGAGCATGTGCAGAAAGTAGCCCATCCCTTTTTCCAACTGATCTGTCGATACCGCCTGCTGAATTCAGGGCATCAATGTTGTTGAGAAAAGTAGCACAACTTTAGTAGTTCCCGATGGCTAACGTTATGTCTTTCAAAAACGGCACAGTAGAAAGGCCCCAGGTCAATGTGGAGGTGTTTGATGGAGATACTTGGATGCATACAGTATATTGATGACTGTCCCGAAGTCAGTTTGGAGGTGCTTGATTATGAGACTTAGCTGCCTATGAGAAGAGGTGTGGACGTTATGGACACCTACCTTGTCCCTTTATCTCCTCCCATCTTCCTCAATCCTCCTTCTTCTTCTCTCTCCATCTGAGGCTGCTATATTCTATCAGTCCCATTATTCAATTTCAATGTATGGCTTAATTGTTCAATGCGGGGAAATGTGTTTGGTAATTTGTGCTGACATACAACATCACATGTGATATAGTCTCCTTGCTTATTTGGCTTGATGTAATGTTGTGCATGTGGTTGTGTGTCTGTGATTGTTGTTTGTGTCAACTTTCGTTGTTGTGTCTGTGTGTGTGTTTGTACGTCAGTGTGTATCTCAGATCCCTCCTGGCATGCGTCCTGTGCTCCCGCTGTCCAGACCCCTCCTGGACCTCTTCTGAGCTGGAGTACCCTTCTCCCTACCCCACCGCCGGCCCTCGCCCCTTCATCACCCCCCTCCACGGGGCTGAGGAGAGGCCCCAGGCCACCCTACCCCTCCCTAGCCCCCTGGTCACTTGGACAGGGTCCACGATGGGTATGCGGGACGGGGGCAGTGTGGCGGGGCTCTCCTGCAGCACCCCGACCCCTTTAGAGGGGATGGACATGCACCAGCTCCTCCGAACCCCTAGAAAGCGCCACAGAGCACTGAGTGTCATCTGTGCCTGCTGTATGTTGGCCTGTCTGAGGAGAAGAAGCCTGAACAGCTAAGGCTTTTGGCTGAGACTGAGAGACTCATTTATATTACAAAAGAGACACACTTATATATATACTTATATCAGAGGAGGCTGGTAAGAGGAGCTATCGGAGGACGGGCTCATTGTAATGACTGGAGTGGAATGAATGGAATGGAGTCAAACATGTGGTTTCCATATGTTTGAAGTGTTTGATACCTTCCATTGATTCCATTCCAGCTATTACAATGAGCCCATCCTCCTATAGCACCTCCCACCAGCCTCCACTGATATATATTTTATAGATTGTAATGTCAGTGTTATCGACCATTACAAAAGACCGGCAATGATGGACATTGGACACATAAGGCTAATTGCTGAATTGTGTGGGATTTTAGAAGCCTATTTGGACATTTTAGATAATTTGAGATCATTGAGATAATTTTTTAGTTTTGAGATCTTTTGGGGTCTGTTCAGGCTTTCTTGTATCATCAATATCATGTTTTAACATTAAACTCATTACAATCACTCACCGATCATTGTATCCCTCATATCATACTGTATAAGAACCTTATCAATTATTGAAGTTTATTAGACTGCTGTGTTTTCACCCACTGAAGTGAAGGTAACCCCTTACGTTATAAGTTCCTCTGCTCATTTCATATCTCAAGACTGTGATTCCAGATTTAACTTTTACTCTCCTCTCTCTCCCTCTAGTCGGCAGGTTCGTGCGGCGCCAGGCCGGACCATGCTGAAGAGCACAAGCGTGAGCGGTGAGATCTACGCGTCAGAGCGTACCGACGGCAGCCAATCGGATACGGCGCTGGGCACGGTGGGCATGGGTGGCAAGAAGAGACGCTCCAGCCTCAGTGCCAGGGTGGTCTCCATCGTCTCCAACAGACGTAGTCGCAGCACGTCGCAGATCGTCGGCCCGGGTGAGTTCAAAGGTCAAAACTGACCCTCACCCAAATGAAGGAAACGCTCGGGATGGTTGTGATTTGAAAATGTGGCTCTGGTATTTTGATTTGATTTAAGGTTTACATTGAAAGACTGTGGTAGACAGACATTTAACAATTGGACATTACAGACAGTAAAAATGAGACATTATGGACTATCAGCAAGTGGCCATGACATGATAGCTCTCAGATGTTTTTAGTTTTAAGAGTGACCTGAAGCTACCTTACAGCACTTTCATCTGAATAAGACAGTAAAAAAACAGAGAAGCACATTTACATTTACATTTAAGTCATTTAGCAGACGCTCTTATCCAGAGCGACTTACAAATTGGTGCATTCACCTTATGATATCCAGTGGAACAACCACTTTACAATAGTGCATCTAACTCTTTTAAGGGGGGGGGGGTTAGAAGGATTACTTTATCCTATCCTAGGTATTCCTTAAAGAGGTGGGGTTTCAGGTGTCTCCGGAAGGTGGTGATTGACTCCGCTGACCTGGCGTCGTGAGGGAGTTTGTTCCACCATTGGGGTGCCAGAGCAGCGAACAGTTTTGACTGGGCTGAGCGGGAACTGTACTTCCTCAGAGGTAGGGAGGCGAGCAGGCCAGAGGTGGATGAACGCAGTGCCCTTGTTTGGGTGTAGGGCCTGATCAGAGCCTGAAGGTACGGAGGTGCCGTTCCCCTCACAGCTCTGTAGGCAAGCACCATGGTCTTGTAGCGGATGCGAGCTTCAACTGGAAGCCAGTGGAGAGAGCGGAGGAGCGGGGTGACGTGAGAGAACTTGGGAAAGTTGAACACCAGACGGGCTGCGGCGTTCTGGATGAGTTGTAGGGGTTTAATGGCACAGGCAGGGAGCCCAGCCAACAGCGAGTTGCAGTAATCCAGACGGGAGATGACAAGTGCCTGGATTAGGACCTGCGCCGCTTCCTGCGTGAGGCAGGGTCGTACTCTGCGAATGTTGTAGAGCATGAACCTACAGGAACGGGTCACCGCCTTGATGTTAGTTGAGAACGACAGGGTGTTGTCCAGGATCACGCCAAGGTTCTTAGCACTCTGGGAGGAGGACACAATGGAGTTGTCAACCGTGATGGCGAGATCATGGAACGGGCAGTCCTTCCCCGGGAGGAAGAGCAGCTCCGTCTTGCCGAGGTTCAGCTTGAGGTGGTGATCCGTCATCCACACTGATATGTCTGCCAGACATGCAGAGATGCGATTCACCACCTGGTTATCAGAGGGGGGAAAGGAGAAGATTAATTGTGTGTCGTCTGCATAGCAATGATAGGAGAGACCATGTGAGGATATGACAGAGCCAAGTGACTTGGTGTATAGCGAGAATAGGAGAGGGCCTAGAACAGAGCCCTGGGGGACACCAGTGGTGAGAGCACGTGGTGCGGAGACAGATTCTCGCCACGCCACCTGGTAGGAGCGACCTGTCAGGTAGGACGCAATCCAAGCGTGGGCCGCGCCGGAGATGCCCAGCTCGGAGAGGGTGGAGAGGAGGATCTGATGGTTCACAGTATCAAAGGCAGCCGATAGGTCTAGAAGGATGAGAGCAGAGGAGAAAGAGTTAGCTTTAGCAGTGCGGAGCGCCTCCGTGACACAGAGAAGAGCAGTCTCAGTTGAATGACTAGTCTTGAAACCTGACTGATTTGGATCAAGAAGGTCATTCTGAGAGAGATAGCAGGAGAGCTGGCCAAGGACGGCACGTTCAAGAGTTTTGGAGAGAAAAGAAAGAAGGGATACTGGTCTGTAGTTGTTGACATCGGAGGGATCGAGTGTAGGTTTTTTCAGAAGGGGTGCAACTCTCGCTCTCTTGAAGACGGAAGGGACGTAGCCAGCGGTCAAGGATGAGTTGATGAGCGAGGTGAGGTCTCCGGAAATGGTCTGGAGAAGAGAGGAGGGGATAGGGTCAAGCGGGCAGGTTGTTGGGCGGCCGGCCGTCACAAGACGCGAGATTTCATCTGGAGAGAGAGGGGAGAAAGAGGTCAAAGCACAGGGTAGGGCAGTGTGAGCAGAACCAGCGGTGTCGTTTGACTTAGCAAACGAGGATCGGATGTCGTCGACCTTCTTTTCAAAATGGTTGACGAAGTCATCAGCAGAGAGGGAGGAGGGGGAGGAGGGGGAGGAGGATTCAGGAGGGAGGAGAAGGTGGCAAAGAGCTTCCTAGGGTTAGAGGCAGATGCTTGGAATTTAGAGTGGTAGAAATTGGCTTTAGCAGCAGAGACAGAAGAGGAGAATGTAGAGAGGAGGGAGTGAAAGGATGCCAGGTCCGCAGGGAGGCGAGTTTTCCTCCATTTCCGCTCGGCTGCCCGGAGCCCTGTTCTGTGAGCTCGCAATGAGTCGTCGAGCCACGGAGCAGGAGGGGAGGACCGAGCCGGCCTGGAGGATAGGGGACATAGAGAGTCAAAGGATGCAGAAAGGGAGGAGAGGAGGGTTGAGGAGGCAGAATCAGGAGATAGGTTGGAGAAGGTTTGAGCAGAGGGAAGAGATGATAGGATGGAAGAGGAGAGAGTAGCGGGGGAGAGAGAGCGAAGGTTGGGACGGCGCGATACCATCCGAGTAGGGGCAGTGTGGGAAGTGTTGGATGAGAGCGAGAGGGAAAAGGATACAAGGTAGTGGTCGGAGACTTGGAGGGGAGTTGCAATGAGATTAGTGGAAGAACAGCATCTAGTAAAGATGAGGTCAAGCGTATTGCCTGCCTTGTGAGTAGGGGGGGAAGGTGAGAGGGTGAGGTCAAAAGAGGAGAGGAGTGGAAAGAAGGAGGCAGAGAGGAATGAGTCAAAGGTAGACGTGGGGAGGTTAAAGTCACCCAGAACTGTGAGAGGTGAGCCATCCTCAGGAAAGGAACTTATCAGGGCGTCAAGCTCATTGATGAACTCTCCAAGGGAACCTGGAGGGCGATAAATGATAAGGATGTTAAGCTTGAAAGGGCTGGTAACTGTGACAGCATGGAATTCAAAGGAGGCGATAGACAGATGGGTCAGGGGAGAAAGAGAGAATGTCCACTTGGGAGAGATGAGGATCCCAGTGCCACCACCCCGCTGACCAGAAGCTCTCGGGGTGTGCGAGAACACGTGGGCAGACGAGGAGAGAGCAGTAGGAGTAGCAGTGTTATCAGTGGTAATCCATGTTTCCGTCAGTGCCAAGAAGTCGAGGGACTGGAGGGAAGCATAGGCTGAGATGAACTCTGCCTTGTTGGCCGCAGATCGGCAGTTCCAGAGGCTGCCTGAGACCTGGAACTCCACGTGGGTCGTGCGCGCTGGGACCACCAGGTTAGAGTAGCAGCGGCCACGCGGTGTGAAGCGTTTGTATGGTCTGTGCAGAGAGGAGAGAACAGGGATAGACAGACACATAGTTGACAGGCTACAGAAGAGGCTACGCTAATCGCACATCACTCTTGACCTTTTGTTTACGTGACTGCGCACCAAAATGTCCTGATGCTGGAATTCTAATCTTACGAATACAACCCACAAAAAGCATGTTATAAAGAGTTTCAAAACAACATGTTGCTACTCTAGATGACACCCGCTGCGGCCAAGCTTTCAGTCAGAGAGACTCTTTCTCAGCCTGGCTGGACTCACTGTAGGGTGGGGAGAGAGAGGAAGCAGAGACAGAGAGAGTTAGTTGAAAGACTCCAACTGCACTCCTTTCCTCTTGTCCTGCACTCCTCTTTGTAGCTGACATAAAAAGCCATTATAAAGGAAACTAGGGCCGAGGGGGTCTCTCCATGCCTCTCTCCTCTCTCCCCATTGTTATACAGTATAGCAGTACGATTGGTGTTCTGTGTGATAGTTGCCCTCTTTGCTGACAAAATCTAGAATTCATGTTGGGTTGAGAGAGAAGGTAAGGAAGACTTGTTTTTACATTTTTCAAGCTTGAATACTTTCATGTTGTTTTATGGTTGATACTGGTGATTCTTGCTGTACTACAATTCATTTAAGGTTTGCGTTCTTTGTCATGAATCTTGTTCTAGAGGCAGCTCTGCAGAGTGGTCACTAGCTTGCATAGCCATAAAGCCATAAAATTAGATGTTAAGCCTAAGTCTAACCTTAACCCGAACCACACTGCTAACCTTAAATTAAGACCAAAAAACACACAAAAAATCATGAATATAAGCCAATTTTTACTTTACAGCTGGCCCATCTAGAGGAAATCGCTCAGTTCTGCCTCCAAGGAAAGATTCATAACAAAAAACATTAACCTGCGTATTATCATCATGTACTACTGTATCGTTCTTTAGGATTGACTGTACGGTACGCCATTGTCTGTATTAGGACAGAAGGATCTTGTTGGTTGTGTTGACGTGACGAGGGATGGAACCTTGAAATAACAAAACATGTTGTTCTTTCTCTCTAAACATCTCAAAAACCCATTGTTCAGCTGTGACTTGTGAAAACGCAATGACAGAAAAGGATACTTTGACTTCCCGGTTCTTTCAATGTCTCTTTTGTGTCCTTTGTCCTCTGAGATGTAACATGGGTGGCCGTTCCCCAGCTCTGTGTCCTATCATTACGATGAGGCAGCTAGGACTACATGGCACCACACCTGGTCTTCCTCAAGAGGACCACCAAATAAAGCCTTCTGGCCTAAATGTGTTCATCCTCGAGAGTTGTGTTTAGCGCTGACCCAGAAAAACTAAGGCCTGGAAGATAGGACTTCAGGTCTCAGGAAGACAGTAGATTAGCCGTGCTAACTTAGCCATTAGCCTTAGCTATCCTCTCCATTGTGTATATTTTGTCCTCTCCGGTACCAGAGGGGAAGGGGAAGAAGGAGAAAGGTGCATCCATCCAGAGGAGCACAGAGACGGGTATGGCTGTAGAGATGACCAGGAACATGAGTCGACAGTCCAGTAAAGAGTCCACCAACGGCACCATGAACAGCTGCAACTCCGAGGGAAAGTCAGTATCTCCAAAATACAGGCTCTCTCTCTATATATATTTCTCTCTCTCTCGCTATCTCTCTCTGTATACTGTATGTCGCTCTCCTTTTCCTCCCTCTACCCCTCTCTCTTAGTCACTTTCTTCCTCTTTCTGTTTATGGGGGCAAACGTTTTTTCCTATGTTACATGAATTGACATTCACTGTAAAGTAAACAACCCAGTATTTCAGCATTATTGCAGTAAATTCGATAGATGATTTCACCTAGGACCCCTAGGTTATATACGGTAATTAGTTGTATATTGACTGTGCTCTTCTTCTGTTCTAGTCTGCTTTTCGGTGGGGTGCGTCTGGGACAGCCAGGCAACCAGTTCAGTGACTTCCTAGATGGCTTGGGTCCTGCTCAGCTGGTGGGCAGACAAACACTGGCCACACCTGCCATAGGTGAGTAAATATCCCTCTATAATACTCTGTCTATTCATCATGTTGTTGCCCTATCATAGTTCCTCTGTGATTCTTCCCCAATTGATAACTTATTGTTCAGCTATTTCTATATGCTTCCCTTCTCCCACAAATCAGTTTCATTGATTCACATAGCTTCCTTTCTTCCGTCTCCATATTACCTCAATAACTCAATATCCTTCCAACTTCCCTCTTGAGAAACTCAATTGCCCACTTTTCTTACTACTTCCTGTGTCATGACCTTAGGTGTGTTCGAGCAGTAAGCCTAACAATGCCGACTGTAGTCGGGGGAGGTGCATCTGCGACAGCCAAAAGTCAGACACTGTAGTGGTTTTCCAACAGCAAGGCTCAGATCAACATAGCAGTGTCAACATAGCTGCTGTTGTTTATAAAAACAAACTCTTTATGTCGAAATTAACTTTTCTATACCCCTTTATCACACACTCCCAAACTGAAAACAAAACATGTGTACAATGAATTGGTTAGAGAGAGGTCTCAAATATCACTTTCATTTGTAGCTTTAGAATCGGGGTAAATGTGGTTCCTGTTTTAGGCATGTCTTTGGCCATGTTCAACAAACAAAAACACCCTAATGATTGGTTGACAAATAGTGCCTCCAACACTGCAGGTGATGACTGCATGGTGCAGTTGGTGAGAAGCAACTGCAGCGACTTGAAGGCGTCTTCATCAAAAACTGCATGACCTTTGATCACATGATTTTTGGAAATGTTTATACCCATAATGCAAAACACGACGGTGACCATCACGTGGTCGAACATCTCCCTTATCTCCTGCCTACTTCCTGTTCTGATTGGTTCAATCCAGTTCCTGTTTAGTCAACCAGAGACAAAACAGAAGGCGAGACATCAGCTGCTATCGCACTGGTTCATATAGGAAGCCGGAACTGTGAAAAAATTATCTATAGTGAACGGCCTGAGTCAGACATCTTCATTTATCCACCATCTTTGGTCAACTCGTTCTACTTCTTCTCCCTCCCAGGTGATATTCAGATCGGGATGATGGACAAGAAGGGTCAGCTGGAGGTGGAGGTGATCAGAGCTCGGGGCCTTGTACAAAAGCCTGGATCCAAATCCCTCCCTGGTGAGACACTGGTGGTAGCGCCACCTAAGGGTGGATGACTGCATTGAGACAAAATAATATTCACTGCGAAGTCCATTGAAAGTGCTTTTTAATCCAGGAGTAGTCTTATCTGGGTCCATGTAATCGCCCACCTAGAGAAAACAATTCAATCGGACCATGTCCGCCTCTTGTTTTTTTTTCTTCTTATTTCGTTCTTTCTTTCGTCAGCTCCATACGTCAAGGTCTATCTGTTGAATAATGGAGCGTATGTAGCCAAAAAGAAAACCAAGATTGCACGGAAAACGCTCGACCCGCTGTACCAGCAAGCGCTGCAATTCGAGGAGAGCCCACAGGGGAAAGTCTTACAGGTGAGGGTCAAAGCGTGCCTTGTTTCATAAAGAGAGTTCAATCACTTTTTAATCAAATAATTATATTATTTATTTTAATAATATTAAAACGTATTTATTTTAATAATATTAAAACCAGTTTTTTATTTTAATTGACATTTTATTTAACCTTTATTTAACCATTTAAACTGTAAAGGTTTTAATCAATAGATTTTTGGGGGTCTTTTTTTCTCCTTCAGGTGATCGTCTGGGGAGACTACGGACGAATGGACCACAAAAGCTTCATGGGAGTTGCACAAATCCTATTGGAGGAACTAGACTTAACAAGCACAGTGATTGGCTGGTACAAGTTGTTCCCACCCTCCTCCTTAGTGGACCCCACACTAGCCTCCCTGACTCGACGTGCTTCCCAGTCGTCATTGGACAGCTCCTCGGGCCCACCGGGCACCCGATCCTAGTGGACCAATGGGACTACAGCTACCTATCTTAATGGACCAATGGGACTATGGCTAGCCTACCGCTTTGTGAAACGAATTAACGTCACCTTAGAGATTAACGGACAAAAATTATTCTAGAACAACAACAATCAAGAAACAGAGTCACAATGATTTAAAAAAGCTTTGTTGAGATCTGACAATCACTCCTGGCATCGTTTAATTTGTTTGTTTGTTTTAGAGAGCGTAAGGTTTCAGTGTTCCATTCCAGTAACGAATTCGTCATCGTTTTTTCGCGGTTGTAATCTAAGAACTAGGGCTGTTGGTAATAAACAATGTTCGGTAGCTAGGTAAGGCTGTACTTGAGTCGAGCGGTAAGGAGACACTCGATTCATTGAAGAAACTAAGTAGAAATTTAAATGTGAAAGGAAGCAGGGTGGTAGTTTTTAGTCAAACCATCAATAAACAAAGAAATGTATGTTAGCGTCGGAATGTATGGACCCAAGACAGAGGTGTCATCCTCCTTGTTCCTCAGGGGGTGCCATAATGTCCTCTCCGCAGTGGCCCCCATCCGGCCCCCAAACAGACTGCCAGCACTTCGGCCCCCAGGGCAGAGTGCTTCTGAGTGGGGTTGGTCCGGGCAAGCAGGGGTCTCCTTCTGGTGCCTAGACTTTGTGGATTCACATTACTGGTCCTTCTCTGTCAAAATATAATTTTTTGTTTTCAATATGTTTACCATGGCTGGTCCAAGCCGCTCTCTCGTTTTTGTCTTTGGTACGTTTGACTTTTTTTTCTCAGTTTGTTACTTATGGCACAAAAATGTTTTTATGATGAGTATGAGGTTTACGATGCGTTGTCTGATGTATGCATGGAGAAGAAAAAAAAGACACAAAGAAAAAATACGAAATAGAGAAAATTAAATCAAGTGTCTGCAATGAGATGCAGGGGACTGTTCAGTGACACATCTTAAATTACGATTTTTACACTTGACGATGAGATTAGTGTGGGATTACAATGTTGTTTTCTAAGTTCAGTCACCTACAAAAAGTCCAACCCAGATGTCTTTGTATAGATGTATATTAGACCTCCAAGGAGGTTGACCATTAAATATAATTATACATTTCACTTTGAACTGTCACCAGGGTGTCAACAAGTCACTGTAAAAAAATACGTGTCTTTGTCCACAATCACGAGAACTTTCATTTAGCTGTTTTCTTGGAATATCCTTCCCCTCACCCCAGCACATGTTTAGGGGTTTTATCCGAAACTTCAGTTTACATTATTTTGAGATTCAAAAACGCAAGCACAATAAGCTTGATTTTTTTTTTACGGCAAAAAGTGAAACTTTTTGGAGAAAAAAAGTGAATGAAAAAAATATAAAAAATATTGCTTGCAAATGTAATTTTTTGGTTCATTTCATTTCTTCTTTGTCTCGATTTTTTGGAAAAACAAAAAACATCAGTTGCTCAAATTTCCCTTCTGCATCTTTGTGAATGTGAAAAGTAACCAATCAGATTGAGCTTTCCGGACAGGAACACCAATGCTCATCCTTCGTCAGGCCCGCTGACTCCTGCCACACCAAAGGGGGCGTGGCCAGCATGACTCGGACCTGTTCCAAGCTGCATGCACATTTTGTAAAACAAAAACCATACTGGAAAAAAAAGATTGAACTGAACTAGATATGTGTGTTAGTTCCACATACCGTAGGCCCGCTTGTATGTTGCATGCACTTGTACAGTTTGCTCGTACTTAAATATAAAGAGAAACCGAAGCCATTCACATCACGCGAAGACATTCGAAATTATCAGCTGCAGTCAAGTCTAGTCCACATCCTTCATTCCGGTGCTGAATGTTTTTCGAAACCAACTGATTACCGAGATTATGTTGATGTCTTTTTTTAAAGCTATTGAACCCGTGCTGTCGTACTAAGCAGTCCTCACCGCCCATTCTTTCAAATCTACTGTTACTGTACACATAGTTGACCTCTATGGGGCTGAGACTACATGGTTGAATATGTATAAATCAGATCAACTTATATACAAAGTATAGTTATGTTGAACATAATGATGTAATAAGATATATGGATACATATATTACACCAATTATTTAGAGTATAATGTACCGAAAGTAATTTAGGTATATTGTAAATATTTTTTCAACCAACCAAACGTTTTAGTGATATTTACGAAGGGGCCAAGACAGATTACGGGGACATTGTCAAGTTCAGTAAGACCACGATTGGACACTACTTTACTACAAGGCTTCAGGGTATAGTCCCAAATTGCCACACTTGAGTGTACTAGGGTATCAGGCCATATTATCTGCAAAAGCTGTCGTCACTACACCTCTCTCTCCATGCTTTGAAACCTACAACCTACGACCTATGACCCCAGCCATGTAAAACCCCATTTATAAAAACGTCAAATTTTTTGTTTCATGTTCAGTGAGTTATTTTTTATTTTGTCAGTATTATTAGGAGAGAAAAAAAATGCTGATTGTTTACAATTGATGTGTTCCACTGAAACAACAACTATAAAAGAAAATGATCAGATTAAAAATAAAGTATTCACAGCAGCGTTTCTTGTTTGGTATAACAGGTGTGGCTCAAATGATGTGTATGTTTTATATTTAAAAAAAAGAGTTCATTTTTATCATTTACAAATAAAAAGAATGTGTGGAAGAATTGTTCCTCCTGCTTGCTGTTCTTGTTCCACTGTCAACTCTCTCCTCATACCCTACCTGGGTTCAAGTCCTATTTAAAATCATTTGAAATAGTTCAACTGGGCTTGATTGAGCTTGTCTGATAGAATGGAACCAATTCGCAAAATTGCAAACCCCGCCCATCTGACAATCCAGGCAGGCTAAAGCAAACACTAAGGGCTGGATTCAATCCGTATCGCGGAGGTATCGCGGAAGATCCACGTAAAACTGTAAAGGTCATTTCCGATTGAGCCGACATTCAGTGCCTTCAGAAAGAATTCAGACCCCTTGACTTTTTACCCATTTGTTAGGTTACAGCCTTATT
Organism: Salvelinus alpinus; assembly: GCF_045679555.1. NCBI lineage: Eukaryota > Metazoa > Chordata > Actinopteri > Salmoniformes > Salmonidae > Salvelinus > Salvelinus alpinus. The sequence continues at coordinate 124,058,077 of NC_092087.1, read as the reverse complement.
CTAAAATGGATTAAATATATATTTTTCCTGATCAATCTACACACAATACCACATAATGACAAAGCAAAAACAGGTTTTAAGAAATTGTTGATAACTTCAACAAAAAAATGTAATAATGAAATATCACATTTACATAAGACCCTTTACTCAGTACTTTGTTGAAGCACCTTTGGCAGCGATAACAGCCTCGGGTTTTCTTGGGTATGACGCTACAAGTTTGGCACACCTGTATTTGGGGAGTTTCTCCAATTCTTCTCTGCAGATCCTCTCAAGCTCTGTCAGGTTGGATGAGGAGTGTTGCTGCAGAGCTATTTTCACGTCTCTCCAGAGATGTTTGAACGGGTTTTTATCAAGGATCTCTCTGTACTTTGTTCCGTTGATCTTTGCCTTGATCCTGACTAGTCTCCCAGTCCATGCCGCTGAAAAACATCCCCACAACATGATGCTGCCACCACCATGCTTCACCGTAGGGATGGTGCCAGGTTTCCTCCAGATGTGATGCTTGACATTGAGGCCAAAGAGTTCAATCTTGGTTTCATCAGACCAGAGAATCTTGTTTCTCATGTTCTGAGAGTCTTTAGGTACCTTTTGGCAGACTCCAAGTGGGCTGTCATGTGCCTTTTCCTGAGGAGTGTCTTCCGTCTGGCCACTCTACCATAAAGGCCTGATTGGTGGAGTGCTGCAGAGATGGTTGTCCTTCTGGAAGGTTCTCCCATCTCCACAGAGGAACTCTAGAGCTCTGTCAGAGTGACCATCAGGTTCTTGGTCACCTCCCTGACCAAGGTCCTTCTCCCCCAATTGCTCAGTTTGGCCGGGCGGCCAGCTCTAGGAAGAGTCTTGGTGATTCTAAACTTCTTCCATTTAAGAATGATGGAGGCAACTGTGTTCTTGGGGACCTTCAATTCTGCAGAAATTTGCTGGTACCCTTCCCCAGATCTGTGCCTCGACACAATTCTGTCTCGGAGTTCTATGGACAATTCCTTTGACCTAATGGCTTGGTTTTAGCTCTGCCACGGACTGTCAACTGTGGGACCTTATATAGACAGGTGTGTGCCTTTCCAAATCATGTCCAATCAATTGAATTTACTACAGGTGGACTCCAATCAAGTTGTAGAAACATCTCAAGGATGATAAATGGAAACAGGACGCACCTGAGCTCGATTTCAAGTCTCATGGCAAAGTTCTGAATACTTATGTAAATAAGGGTTTTCTGTTATTTATTTTTTATAAATTTGCTAAATTTGTGTGTAGATTGCTACGGATTTTTTTTATTTAATCCATTTTAGATTAAGGCTGTAACGTAACAAAATGTGGGAAAAATCAAGGGGTCTGAATACTTTCCGACGGCCTCTGTATGCAGTGTTCACCATGAATGCAGTCTCAACGACTGCGGGAACATTGCCTTTAGTTGTCAATCTAAAAGCATCTTCAGTGCTACGGATTGAATAGAGCCTTAAGTGTTTGAAAGATTTCAAATACTATTTGACCCCATCTGCTTCCAATACATATTCAAAGTGTATTTTCCAACCTAGATTACATAAAAATGTATTTTGAGAGCCTAGATTGCTCTTAACCCACAATTACCTAAAATGCTCTCTAAAATAAGTTGTATCTGTTGCTATGGGTATAAGCCTTTCTTCTTGCTTGCTTGTGGGAAAACTAATATTTTCTCTGGTCCCACAGACTCAACCCCGCCATGCCCTCTGTCAGTCTCCTCAGATAGGCATCTTAGCAGAGCAGCTTCGCAGAACTCCCAGAGAGAGAGAGAGAGAGAGAGAGAGAGAGAGAGAGAGAGAGAGAGAGAGAGAGAGAGAGAGAGAGAACAAGCACAGTATCAGTGTAGCTTTAAAAAAACAGGCCAACATTTGAATCCTACACATGAAAGTAGAAAGACCTTAGAATCAACTGAGATCTGACCAAATCCAGGATTAATGTCTTGGAGACTCCAAATTGTGACAAATTAGGCATTACAAAGACAAACATGGAAGGAATTCGCAAAAGCTAGAATTGCAAATGACCATGTCCAAATAATGGACGTCAAATTATGCCTCATTTGTGACGCACTTCCCGTTCACATTTGGACTCTGTGTCGTCTCACGGATGTCATCATTAGGACAAGTTTAATATTTGATTTTATCCACTAGGGTTGCTGAAGGTAGAAAATCCTAGGAAATGTTATGTCATTGACATAAGCTGTCTACAATCAATCAATGTGGTTGTGCTTGAGTGTTTGGTGGGGGGGGGGGGGGGGGGGGGCGTAGCTCTACGAATCTTAATTGCACAAAGCTTATTATGTGGCAGGGAATACTATTTGTAGATCAGTGATTATACACCTCACTTTGTTCAAGCTGATCCTCTTCAACTGAAAAAAATGGGTCAATTAGGGCCAGTGTCAAGGAAAGCATCCATGGAGCTAAATTCGGGGGTAGCCCTGACCGGGACTCAAACCCAGGTGTAGCGACTATCAAGCCAACACCCTTACAGCAAGAGGTCTGACCCTCTTAACGAGCTCGCTAGGTGTTGGCTAACGGTTGCTACACTACTCCTTTCCTAAGGGGGATAGCGTGTCTTCCCCCTTCTCTATACCGAGTACCTACACTGATAAATTACCTTTTATTGTTGTACTATCATGGCAACACCACTAAGTCAATGTTTTAAAGAATAAAAAAAGGGACAAGGCTCACTCTAGTTCTGCCAGTCCCCACCCAATCAGTCGGTCCTTAATCATTTGTAACATTACAAGGAAGGGTGTCCCCTTTTCTAGCTGTTGTCTTTGGTGTGTGAGAGTTCCCTCGGAATATGAAAAGTACATTTACTTTCTCTGACCACATCTTTATACCTAAAAAGTGAAACGCAAGTATTTTGGGGGAGAAGTGGAGTAAGTAAAATAATGGCGCAAACAAGTCTACAACTTTGCATAGAAAACTCTGCAGGATAGCTTTGACTCTGTAAAATAGTTATTTCAAATAGTTCCTTCATGGCTGACTACGTTGGTTTCTCTCACTGAAAGGGGAAGTTGTACCAAAATGCCCTCTTGTTTGACCTCTTATAGGACACATGGCAACATGGACCCCGGAGATTTATGTTTCACATCCTCTCGTTAAGAAAGCAGAGGGCCCCCTGAAACAACATCTGCAGGCAATCTAGCCCCTGCCCCTTGTCACTGGATCAGAGCTCACGACCTCTCTGTGTGTGTGTGTGTGTGTGTGTGTGTGTGTGTGTGTGTGTGTGTGTGTGTGTGTGTGTGTGTGTGTGTGTGTGTGTGTGTGTGTGTGTGTGTGTGTGTGTGTGTGTGTGTGTGTGTGTGTGTGTGTGTGTGTGTGTGTGTGTTTCTTTAATATAGTCAAGATACTTGTCTTCCAGCTTCCAGGAAGTGACCTCTTCCATTAAGGGCCCTTTATGGTTCATCAGTAATAGAACGCACGGAGAAAAAACGGAAACATAATCACGTTCATTATTTTCATCATGTTTGTTCTCTTTATGTCGACTTCCTCTTTTGTTCTGTGCATTGAGGGGGAAATAGTTTGGGAACAGCCCAGCTAGCCTCCATTCTGCATCAAGCATCCTCCCGTTGGATTACGTGTTCAGAGGAGTGAGTAGATGTTCCCTCTAACCACTCACGCAGGGTCCGATACTTCGAATCCTCCTAAATGGAGAATGTTAAGATTCAGGTTCGGGGTTCTCTGATGTTAGATCTGTGTGCACTCTGCTTTGAGGGTTTTGAATTGTTGACATATGTTGAGTTTTCACTGCATGTACAGTACTGGGGTATATACAGCTTTAAGAAGCATCTACTGACACCTTCTTAGGAGTAAGGGGCCCTCAGAAGGCACAGGAAACTGGTGCAGCGCATATCCCAGTTGCAACGATAACTGTAGATTTAGAAAAAAAAGGGATGCATTTACAGCATACTGGGTTTTGGTTGAAATCATTTGCCAAGAAAAAAATGCATTGATTGTATCGTTTAGTTTAGTTTAAATGACACAATCCACTTCCCATGCATAATTGAAACACCATCCTACTGTGTCATAACTGATGCATAGTGCCTGAATTGCGGTTTTCAAGCATATAGTCAAACAAACAACCAGAAAACAGTTACAGTAAATTCATGTCACTTCAAAACAAGGCCGGATCTTTTTGGCAAGACGCATCGTTCACCCAAGTTTCGTCAAAATTGGCCCAGTGCTGAGACTAACGTACGAACGTTTTAACAAACGGATGGAGACAGATCCACAGTCCCCTCCCCGAATTCTTCGTGGGGGACAATGATGGTTTCCGAGACGGTGCAATATAATTACCTACTGAGTAACTAACCAGTATTCACCAGCAGATGGTGTAGTTTTGTCAGAGGATCATCAGTGTACGGATGGAGTTTATCTCTGTTTGCCCATCATAAACTGCAGGGACGGATTGGCCTTCTGGCATTTCGGGCAAATGCCAGATGGGCTGGTCAATTTGTAGCACAGTGGGCCTGTCTAACTTGGGTATTTTGAGCAAAATGATCATTATCTGGCTAATAATGGGGGCCTCAAGGGAATAAATGGGCCGGTGTGTTAGAAATGTCAGGGCTGAGTTCTAGTCCCAGTCCGCACCTGATATATTGTATGCAATTCTGGAGAGGGTGGATTGGAAGGACAGAGGTGCTAACCTCTAGTAGAGAGATCTATGTGTGTGCAGACCTGTTTAAGGGTCAGAGCTATGTAGTTAGGTGACACAGACACACACACACTCTTTGACAGGGTGCTATCACGTACAGGCTCTCATGCTACGACAGAGCCTGCTGTCATCCAGAGAATATCCTCCATTGTCCCCTCTCTCCTTTATGTCATTTAATGATCTTTCTGCCATCAAAACGAGTGTTGTCCCTGCATGGTCGGCACTTATATACAGTATGTCCAAAAACGGCCTACATGATGACGAAACATATTGAATAAGCTCTATAGTAACCTACATTTTTACAGACGCTGTTATCCAGAGAGACTTAAAAGAGCAATCCGAGTGCAATTAAGGCACCGTGCCAAGTCGGCTCAGGGATTCGAACCAGCGACCTTTCTGTTACTGGCCCAACCGCTAGGCTACTTGCCACCCAGTCTGTTTATGCTATCATGCTAACTTCATTGTGTTAGGCTTGACAATGAGCTACTGAGTGTTGGCAAGAGCACAAACAGATCTGAGACCAGGCTACAGACAAGCATGTTCTTGTTCTGAGAAGTGCAATTGCAGTATTGAATATACAGCGACTGCCTTTCTACAGCGCTTGCCTTTCTAGAGTGACTGCCTTTCTAGAGCGACTGCCTTTCTACAGCGCTTGCCTTTCTACAGCGACTGCCTTTCTACAGCGCTTGCCTTTCTACAGCGACTGCCTTTCTACAGCGACTGCCTTTCTACAGCGACTGCCTTTCTACAGCGCTTGCCTTTCTACAGCGACTGCCTTTCTACAGCGACTGCCTTTCTACAGCGACTGCCTTTCTACAGCGACTGCCTCTCTACAGCGACTGCCTCTCTACAGCGACTGTCTCTCTACAGCGACTGCCTTTCTACAGCGCTTGCCTTTCTACAGCGACTGCCTTTCTACAGCGACTGCCTTTCTACAGCATCTGCCTTTCTACAGCGACTGCCTTTCTACAGCGAGTGCCTTTCTACAGCGACTGCCTCTCTACAGCGACTGCCTCTCTACAGCGGCTGCCTCTCTACAGCGGCTGCCTTTCTACAGCAACTGCCTTTCTACAGCGCTTGCCTTTCTACAGCGACTGCCTTTCTACAGCGACTGCCTCTCTACAGCGACTGTCTCTCTACAGCGACTGCCTCTCTACAGCGGTTGCCTTTCTACAGCGACTGCCTTTCTACAGCGTCTGCCTTTCTACAGCGACTGCCTTTCTACAGCGAGTGCCTTTCTACAGCGACTGCCTCTCTACAGCGACTGCCTCTCTACAGCGACTGCCTTTCTACAGCGGCTGCCTTTCTACAGCGACTGCCTTTCTACAGCGCTTGCCTTTCTACAGCGACTGCCTTTCTACAGCGACTGCCTTTCTACAGCGACTGCCTTTCTACAGCGACTGCCTTTCTACAGCGACTGCCTTTCTACAGCGCTTGCCTTTCTACAGCGCTTGCGGTATAGACAAGAGGAAATATGTGTTCACTGAATGAGAGAATAATAAGCCACATGCCACAACTTCCTCTACAGGCAACAGTTTTACAGCAAAACAATATCTTGCAGCATCGACCATTCAGTAAGAATGAACAATGGATCTGTCTGTTTTTGGTTGAACAAAATGAACTAACCAAGTTCTCCATCCCCCCATTCATTTCTTAACTATTTCTGTTGGAAGATCAACCAAGTCTATCATTTAAGTAATTGGGAAATGTATAAGACATAACAACCTATCCAATGTGGGGGTTATTATACAGCACCGTGTCTCGGTATTTTATTTCGGGCCATGTCACGTGGTCATGGTGTTAGTAGCTGCAGACAGAGAAATAAGAGAGGGGGGAAGAGGGGATATTAATAAGTAGGAATTCTTCACATAATTATTAATAAACCCGAGACGCTCATAATGATTATTTTTGCTATAGTCTAATGTCGTTTTGGGTGGCGCGCCGGCATGTGGAATTCAGAACGACTTTTTCATCTGTGTAAACTACTGTAGTCTAGATATTTTATACAGATGTCATACCGTTTGCGGTTTATTTTTCCATCGAATGGAATATATTTTCACTTCTGAATGGAAAATTCATTACGCTATAGACTAGGCCTACTTGGTAGAGCATTCAAATGCGTCTCGTAATTTTTCACTTTAGTTATTTGCATCGTTTTTGCCTAAAGGGAAATTGAGTGCCAACTGAATAAAATCGTGGTTTTCAGTGCGACTTGTGTTTCAAGCGCTCAATTGACAATGATACATCTCTCAATCAATAAGGACTCCGCAGCTAGCTGAGCTTCTACTACCAGTTTCCAGAGAACGAGGATATGCTGACTCGAAAATATCTGAAGATACGGAATTGTCATCATCAGTACGTTGATAAATGCTTCAATTGGAAACAATTCGTGTGGTGCGTTCTATTTAGCATTTAATGCGCGGGGCGCCTCCGCCGCTGACATTTATATTGGAAGCAACAGGCTGAGCTCATCGCGCTGGTGAGAAAGTCGCCTTTCATCGGAGAAATTCACTTCCTTTGTGTTTATGCAAAACCATACGAGTCGAGTGCGTTCACCCGGGTCGTGCTGACTACAACTCCCCTTTAAACTACCTGGGATAGTGTTGACAATTTGTTGGACCTGGACCTCAAGACGCGCCCACTGAAGAATTGCGGGCTTAGTGCATTTCGTTTACGCGCAGGCGACACACAGCTGTGGAAAACCCGACACTGCGTGTGGAGTGCTGATGGTTGACAGGGCGAAAGAGGGCGGTCAAAACACAGACGCGTTAAACAGCGTGCCTTGGCTATGGTTTCATATCTAACTCCAAGGAGCTGGAATACTTAATTTGCTGTTCATTCAGAGAGCTCCACATCTACACCTCCAAGACAGCCACGCATGCCCCAGAGGACCTTTGCACATCAGCACTTCATGCCCGCCCTGGTGATGCCATGCCCCGCAACCACAGCGGAGATGAAGGCGGCACGGGGCTCTGGATGAAAACTTCTCCGGGCCACCGCGCCGAGGTCTATGACTTGAAGGATGTGGAGTCCGGCCGAAGGATGATGAACAACGCCAGTGCTGGGGACGGTTTGCTGTCGGCCTCCAGTGCTACAGGCGCCGGGGGTTCGGAGAGCCTGAGGGGAAACAAGGGAGCCCGGCTCAGCCTGCTGGGGAAGCCGCTCATATACAGCGCTCAGAGCGGCCGGAGAAATGTCCGTTACCGAAGGCTGCAAAATTTACTGTACAACGTGCTGGAGAGACCACGAGCCTGGGCGTTCATCTACCATGCGTTTGTGTAAGTGAAACATTTCATACATCTATCTGCATGGTATGAAGTCTTCTGGCGCAGTTGTTTTATTCCGCCATCGGTCAGAAGCGCTTGTGTCCACCTGTTGCGTCCACCTCGAAAGAGTTCTACCACGATACATGTCTGGACACATTTCTTGGAAATTCATCTAATTTGAATAAGAATGGGGCCATGATATCTGATGATGATCTGAAATTATAATTTCAATCGGTTTTGGACTTTCCAAAAGGCAGTCATTCTCTTTTATTTTGTATTTTTTTACCATATCTCATTTAAAAAAATGACAGATTAACTGAACACTTATAGCAGACAATCATACGCTGCTGTTTTATTTGTGCTAGATCCTACCCATCTCCAACCCCTGGTCAATTAAGTTGATGTGGTGTATAGCCTACCAAGACTACTCAGAATGCCAATAATGAATGCAGAGAGAAATGTCAAGTGAAATAAACCCCTGGCTGGTTCTAATGGAGTCCATACATTCATCTCATCCATAAAAACAACCCAGTACCACTTTACTGTCCAATTTTACAGCTAATTCTGAATTTAAAAACCCCCTCACACTGACTCACACTGTTGAATTGTGCAAATTATTCAAGAGCTTTTGTGAAGTAAACATTGTACACAATGAGCGGTACAGATGCAGTGTCTAAATTTGACTCAGTTTCTCACAGCAGGACAAGAATCAACAGGAAATGTGAATAATTATGTGGATATTTACACTGACTGTACAAAACATTAGGAACACCTGCTCTTTCCATGAAATAGACTGACCAGGTTTTTCCAGGTGAAAGCTATGCTCCCTTATTGATGTCACTTGTTAAATCTACTATTTCAATCAGTGTAGATTAAGAGGTTTTTAAGCCTTGAGACAATTGAGACATGGATTGTGTATGTGTGCCATTCAGAGGTCGATTGGGCAAGACAACATATTTAAGTGCCTTGGAACAGGGTATGGTGGTAGGTGCCAGGTGCACTGGCTTGAGTGTGTCAAGAACTGCAACGCTGCCAGGTTTTTCACCCTCAACAGTTTGCCCTGTGTATCAATAATGGTCCACCACCCAAAGGACATCCAGCCAACTTGACACAACTGTGGGAAGCATTGGACTCAACATGAGCCAGCATCCCCGTGGAACAATTTCAACACCTTGTAGAGTCCATGTGTATATACTGTACGTGGATATGTCTATTATATATAAAAAACATTGTAAGGGTTGATACATTTTTCGATAGGGCTAATCAGGTCTGACACATTTATGTGGAAATTACACAAGCTTTAGAAGCCTTTTAAAACCTTGAATACACTACAATGATCAGTACATGATCACAAACAAACATATTTTGTAACAGACTACAATGTTGAGTAGGTGATGAGAATGAGCACTATATACATTAATATGAGCACACCTTATACGAGTTCTGTGTACCACCTCTATACGAGTTCTTTACATAAGCACTGTGTATGGGTTATTCTGCAGGGCCCTTACAGTGTTGATATTAAGCAAGTACTTGAGTTCTGCTTCTATAGGCTTACATCACTTCTATATGAGTTCAGCATACTAGTACTTCATATGAGTCTTCTGTTTGGCCCTGAAGGGTTCCAGACCAGATACAGGAAAGAGTCAATCTTCACTGTGCCTCGGTGTCTCTGTCCATCTGGTCTCCGTCAGATGGCCTCCGTTTGTTGACCAGGCGACCAGCTGCATTTGATTTCCCGCGTGTGACAGTGCTGTTATCACTGTCTGTCTCTCTGCGCCTGGCTGGAGGAAGGAAGTGGGTGTGGATGAGAGCAGGGTGCTGAGCGTGTTTTGAGAATCAACATTCTGGGGTCATAGGGGAAGATTTAGCTAGTTTGTGTTAGTGTGTTGGGGGTATCTGCAGATCAATTGTGGGGTCACAGTTCCTTGCATTGACAGGCAGTGTATCAAACTGATCATGTTCCTCCAAGCATGCCTCATCATTGTGCCATTGAGCCATGCAGAAGACCAGTGGGCCTATGTGTATTGTGTTTCTGATACAGTACAGTATAGATACATTATTTGACCATTCTTTCCCTACCCACTGCAATGTAAGAAATGAGAACAATATTCTTACTACCCACAAAGCATCACTGTATTATTGCTCAGTGATGTCATCGTGTCTGGGGTCATCATCTCTGGAGGGGGCTGTCCTTTTTTATGATCCCCTGAAGAGAGTGTGTCCATTTTACGCCCCCTAGTTGGTCATGTAAACTCAGCAAATAAAGAGACGTCCCTTTTTCAGGACCCTGTCTTTCAAAGGTAATTCGTAAAAATCCAAATAACTTCACAGATCTTCATTGTAAAGGGTTTAAACACTGTTTCCCATGCTTGTTCAGTGAACCATAAACAATTAATGAACATTCACCTGTGGAACGGTCGTTAAGACACTAACAGCTTACAGACGGTAGGCAATTAAGGTCACAGTTAGGAAACATTAGGACACTAAAGAGGCCTTTCTACTGACTCTTAAAAACACCAAAAGAAAGATGCCCAGGGTCCCTGCTCATCTGCGTGAACGTGCCTTAGGCATGCTGCAAGGAGGCATGAGGACTGCAGATGTGGCCAGGGCAATAAATTGCAATGTCCATACTGTGAGACGCCTAAGACAACGCTACAGGGAGACAGGACGGACAGCTGATCGTCCTCGCAGTGGCAGACCACGTATAACAACACCTGCACAGGATCGGTACATCCGAACATCACACCTGCGGGACAGGTACAGGATGGCAACAACAACTGCCCGAGTTACACCAGGAACACACAATCCCACCATCAGTGCTCAGACTGTACACAATAGGCTGAGAGAGGCTGGACTGAGGGCTTGTAGGCCTGTTGTAAGGCAGGTCCTCACCAGACATCACCGGCAACAACGTCGCCTATGGGCACAAACCCACCATCGCTGGACCAGACAGGACTGGCAAAAAGTGCTCTTCACTGACGAGTCGCGGTTTTGTCTCACCAGGGGTGATGGTCAGATTCACGTTTATCGGCGAAGGAATGAGTGTTACACCGAAGCCTGTACTCTGGAGCGGAATCGATTTGGAGGTGGAGGGTCCGTCATGGTCTGGGGCGGTGTATCACAGTATCATCGGACTGAGCTTGTTGTCATTGCAGGCAATGTCAACGCTGTACGTTACAGGGAAGACATCCTCCTCCCTCATGTGGTACCCTTCCTGCAGGCTCATCCTGACATGACCCTCCAGCATGACAATGCCACCAGCCATACTGCTCGTTCTGTGTGTGATTTCCTGCAAGACAGGAATGTCAGTGTTCTGCCATGGCCAGCGAAGAGCCCGGATCTCAATCCCATTGAGCACGTCTGGGACCTGTTGGATCGGAGGGTGAGGGCTAGGGCCATTCCCCCCCTGAAATGTCCGGGAACTTGCAGGTGCCTTGGTGGAAGAGTGGGGTAACATCTCACAGCAAGAACTGGCAAATCTGGTGCAGTCCATGAGGAGGAGATGCACTGCAGTACTTAATGAAACTGGTGGCCACACCAGATACTGACTGTTACTTCGGATTTTGACCCCCCCCCCCCCCTGGTTCAGGGACACATTATTCCATTTCTGTTAGTCACATGTCTGTGGAACTTGTTCAGTTTATGTCTCAGTTGTTGAATCTTGTTATGTTCATACAAATATTTACACATGTTAAGTTTGCTGAAAATAAACGCAGTTGACAGCCAGAGGACGTTTCTTTTTTTGCTGAGTTTATGTGTAAATGATAGATACACACACACACACACACACACACACACACACACACACACACACACACACACACACACACACACACACACACACACACACACACACACACACACACACACACACACACACACACTACATGTTAATGTTTTTAAACGTATGTAAATTGTAAAGTACTTTGTCTGTAATCTCTTTTTCGTCATGTGCCGCACCCCAGTAAGACTGGCTGTCTCCATTGGCGTCAGCTAATTGGGATCCTAATAAATCAAACTCAGGCGACTAAGGGGTGGGGTGGTTACATCATTACTGCATTGTTTTTTTTTTATTAGAGCCCGTGAATCTGATAGGCCAGATTTGTTGATCATATTCTCGACTGCAGAAGCTTGTCTCTTTGGGAGCGCATGGTTGGTTGAATCATGGCTGGGAAGTTAGTGAGGGATTTCTTTCAGCCCTGGGGAGATGAGCAATAGTAGAGTAATAGATATGAAGGATATCTGAGCCCCCCCCCCCCCCCTCCCTCGACCTCGCTCAACTATAGATCATGATACTGAGACTGATTGGTAATGGATTATACTGCGAATGCCTTTATGCTTGCCGAGTCATCTGTAGTAGTTGGTGTGAAGGAGCAACAGTTAGCCTTAATATACAGTTGAATGGCTTATTCACTGTGCTATAAGCTTTAAGAAATCCAATGGAACTAAATGTTGGTGATTTATTATAGACTATCAAACTCGAAATGATGCTATGTCTGCGCTATACTGTACATAAGCATGTTCATATTTTTCAGCTTGAGGTCTTTCAAATCACAGTTGTTTAACAAGGCAGACAGGTAAAGGCAACCAGATTTCCTTGTGACACGTGATCGCAATTGTCACCGGGTCATTAGCAATGTCAATACTATGATAAATGAATCAGGATATATGAAATGCCTTTCATACAGTTTGTTTCATTTTTAAGAAGGCATTATGTAAGAACTACTGTTTATTTGGGTTGTTATTGAAGAGGGGACTTTAACCAGTCAATCCCACCTGTAAAAGCTCCAGTGACTCTTCTGAAGCTCTACTTACATGACTCACATACCTGGGGCCCTTTCTACGTTTCACTAATACGTTTCACAAATATTCCTTGGAGAAAGTCATAGTAATTGGTCATTTATAATTGGATTTGCCCAAAATCCCTCTGCCATTTATTTTGTTCAGACATGTAAATAAGTAATTAGTCCCCAACAATAAAAATGGGTTCCAAAAAAATCCCCAATCCCTCAATCACATTATTTTAGTACAGTATGTCTAAAAACCAAGACGGTACCCTGGCCCTGAACCAAATTGGATTCTCAGTCTGATGATTGAGTCCAATATAACATGTTGTTTTTCTGTTTACTCCAATTCCAATGTCTCGTAATGCATTTTCGCCTGGCTATTTCAGTGAGCATTTTGATAACTCACAGAAGTTCCCCTTTGTCCCTGGCCATGCTTCCAGGCGGTACTGACTAGCACTCATCCACCTGGGTCCTTCACCTTTTCCTTGCCAAAACAGAAGGGACAGGCACAGAAGACTGAAGTGCACTTTAGTCAAGGCTTCAATCTAGTAGTATCCAGATCTACACCCTCCATATTGACATGCTCTACCTCTACGACCTTTGACCTAGCACGCATACCGTGCCATTTACATGCAAATATATCCATATCGCATGAACAACAGTGGGTGGGACCCTAATACGACACGACCGCTACAAGTGTCAAGATGAAGATCACAATTTCAAATACTAAATTCTTCCATTTTTATACAAGGTTTAAGATCATAAGATCATGGAAGATTACGATCACAGTCTCAAATACTTCATGATGATATAAGATAGCATACGGAGCCAAAGCAGGATATGCACTGTATGTATTTATCCATTTCATTTTCCAATTTGTGAGAGGGAGAGCAGGACAGCCAGTCTTTGTGCCTAGCTGACTGCATCACTGCCCGCCGGGGACTCGTTTCCCTTCTGCCTACCCCCCTCTGGTGCCCCCACTCCTCCCCCTACCACTCAGACACACAGTGCCGCCATTCATCTTACCTTTGGATTAACGAGATCTTATCCCTGCAAGTATGTCAGGGGCAGGAAAGCGTGGGGAAATGGATACGCACATGGAACCTTCCGCCTCGTCGGGTTCCTGCGCTGGCATGCGGGACGGCTAAAGCCGGGTGTCCACTACATGATGTTGGTCCCGATTTTACCTGTCCCAGACAAGTTTTTGAGAACAGAGACAAAATCCTCATGTCGATGCTTACTCGAGGCGCGTGGCTGTCACCGATGCTGGTTTAAAGTTAGCGGATCAGAGACGCAATATGAGGGCTACCGATCTTGTCTTTGAGCGGTCCCAGACCTCTCGATGTTTTTAAACATGTTTTATTTTATCAACACAAAATCTGCAATGCTCTTGTAGTGTGAGAGGTGCAGTGACAAGTTTTGAGAACGGTGATCAGCGATAGCCAATGAGAGCTCGCCAGAGAGGGTGTTCGTTACCGAGTATGGCCAGGGTGGTGGTTGCAGAATCTGTGGTGGATGTTGGATGAATGGTATAACACTGACAGTAAGCCTTCTGTGCATCACACCCCAAGGTGTTATGCAAGACTGTATTTTTTTGCAATCTCACCCCTTACTATGATTGAGGAAGTAAGTCTTTTCCTCATGCAGAATCTATAAAAATTAAGTTTTTTTAATAAAACTGAGATCAAATAGACATAACCTTGAGCTGCTGTAAGCAATTCATCTGTCACTCAATTTGACACGTCGAAATGCCACATCTTCTTCTTCCTGGAATCAACCTCCTCCACTGCCATGTTGTCCTTTTCCGGCTTCTCCCGCCTCGAGCAAACCGGCGTTCATCAACACACCAATGAAGAAGACCCACGTCATGCACCCATACTACACTGACTCACACTGCAATGGATGTGATGGCGCCAATACGATTCACATTCTACGCTTTGCACTTTGTCAGTGTAATGGCCGCTCCTCGGCCTACACAGATCAAATCAAACTTATTTCAAGTTCATTAAAACATGGCATGCAGTACATTGTGTCACTGACTAACCAACCCAGACCAATGTCAATAGATTCAGTAAGATCCCATACACGCTCCCTTGTTTTTCCCATTGAAGTCATATGTAGTGTGTACTAGCTAGCTCTCTGACTCAATGGAAAAAGCGTGAGTCTACACGCTCAGTCAGGCGAAGGTGAAGTAATTCAGAAGCAGCGCCGCAGAGCCAGTAAACACTGTGTCCGGCGGTGTGATTCAGTAAGATGTGTAGATGTCGTTAAGAGAGGGGTGTCTTTTGAAAGAGGACAGAGTGTTTTGATAGTCACAAGGACCCCGCGTGACACAAAGCAGAAGCGTCAGACAGACGCACTTGACGGCAGAGAAGACGGCGGCTGGTTGAAGCAAGGCCAGAACATGTGTGTGTGTGTGTGTGTGTGTGTGTAAGGAAGCGTGTCTGCAGTGGTGGAAAAAGTACACAATAGTCATACTTGAGTAAAAGTGAAGTCACCCAGTAAAATACTACTTGAGTAAAAGTATTTGGATTTAAATATACTTAAGTATCAAAAGTACATGTAATTGCTAAAATATATATATTTTTATATAACTAGGCAAGTCAGTTAAGAACAAATTCTTATTTACAATGACAGTGGGTAAACTGCCTTGTTCAGGGGCAGAACGACAGATTTTTACCTTGTCAGCTTTGATCTAGATTTGATCTAGCAACCTTTCGGTTACTGGCCCAACGCTCTAACCACTAGGTTACCTGCCACCCCAATATCAAAAAGTAAAATAATAAATCACTTCAAATTACGTATATTCAGCAAACCACACAGCACCATTTTCTTTTTTTATTTTATTTACAGATATCCAGGGGCACACTCCAGCAAGAATGTGTGTTTTGTGAGTCTGCCAGATCAGAGGCAGTAGGGACCATTTTCCTGTCCTGCTAAGCATTCAAAATATAACGAGTTATTTTGGGTGTCAGGGAAAATGTATGGAGTAAAAAGTACATTATTTTATTTAGGAATGTATTCAAGTAAAAGTAAATGTTGACAAAAATAGAAAAAGTAAAGTACAGCTACGCCAAAAAACAACCTAAATAGTACTTTAAATTATTTTGACTTTAGCAATTTACACCACTGCTTGCTTGAGACGTATGCAGTAGGAGTGTGCAAGTGTGTGTGTGTGTGTGTGTGTGTGTTGGGCCCAACAAGAGCACAGGCGGGGGAGTATGTTAGAGCCTTGTGCTCTGAAGACACAGAAATGTTCTCCCCATTCATTCACCCAAGTGGCCAAACATTCCGCTTGTGTGACAAAACATTTTAACATGCTAATTATATTTAAATCTTATTTAAATCTTTATATATATATATTTTTTGACATGCTCTCCTTGTCGACAACATTTATATTTGACTTTCTGCATAGCCTGCTTCTGTATCACACATGTTTTAATCAAGGACTCTCCTTGGACTAGGTAAATTCAGATGTCTGACACACACACAAATCATCCCACTTTGATGATTCATGAAATAAGATTACATCAGATGGACCAAACACTGAGTTGAAGATCCAGTACTACTTCTGTAATGAACTCCCCTTGAACTTAGCTTGTTGAAAACCTGTCAGACTCTCACACGAATCATCAGACTTAGGAAATGTAATATTATCAGCTATCCCGACCTGCATGTAGTTGTACATTGTACAGGTTCTAGCATGTAGTTGTGCATTCACTTCCATAGCCCTATATGCCTATGTGAGTCACTATGAATAGCCTCCGAAACACAGGTGTCTAATTTCAGTACTATGTTTGCACTGAGGGAGTTCCCACATAACTGTTTTTAGAGATGGCCTAGCCGCAAACATAGAAACACACAGGGCACTTCCACACAGGCGCATTGCGGTACGTTGCTTTAGCTAACAAATAAACCTCACTCATTTACCTAAATCAATACTCAACCATTTTCCTCCCACATGACCTTCTGAGGTTCTGAGAAAGCTGTGCGATGTTGTTTGATCGTAATGACACCCAGATCTTGTCGTTTTACGTAGAGGCTCACTTTCAGTTTGCTTATGGGAGGTTTGTGTAACTCATGGGAGGTTTGTGTAACGGGCACAGCCAGTCATATCTGGGCTTTCCATCAGTATCAGGTCTACTGAGAAAAGTACCCCACTACCCAGCTCTTTGCCATCATCATCATCTCTGTTTTGATCATTCTTTCTTTCTTTCGCCGTTTTGTTCTCTGTAAATCCTCCCATCTGTTTCTCTCACTAACCCACCTCTCTCTTTCCTTCCCTTCTTTTCTCTCCACCCCAAATGTTTCTTTGATATTATGTCTCTTCTCCTCTTATCTCCCATTGTGACCAACACAACAACAAAAAAACAAATCCCGCTCGATGACATACTCTCCGCTGCTAGTCGGGTATAACTGCAGAGATCCCCCATCGCTGTCCCTCTCTCTGGGCTAAAGCCTCACTCTGCCTTTGCCAACGGGGTTTCTCCTCACTACCCCCATAGCCGATGGAGATACTGTTTGTTTGAGTCGCTGTCACGACGCACAGCCGTGGAAGCTAGCATGAGCGGCTAAGTATATTGACTAGCACTAACTACCATAGCGAGGACACAGACATTCTGAGCAAGGAGTGAGGAATAGAGCCCTGTACGTGCATGAATTTTAAGCCTGAGCCGTACCCATGCTGGCGACATTCAGGCCTTACCCGGGCCTGATGCTGCCAAATTTAAGGCCCTGCCTGAAACCCGAAGTCAGCAATAACTTCCTCCGTTAGTAAATCCATTAGCTGCTCCTCTCTGTCTGCCACTCGCCCGCACTCTGCTCACGCCTGCTTTGAGTCTGTACGTATCCATAGCAACGGCTCCGCTTGGGCTGCTCAGTGATGAGACATGAGAGAGCAGTGAGCTGTTAGCTACTTTTCCGTCACTCTAAACTCAGACAAAACGTTATTATTTTCTCCTGTTTTATATGTGCCCTGGTTGAAGCACTTCTGACACCATGATATGATCGTCAGATTGGACTGTACAGCAGCAGAGCAAATGGCTCAGCTTCAAAACGTGATCAATTTAGTGATACCACAGCCCTACCCATTCCCTGGTTAGTGATGAAAAAAATCATCCCCGATGTATAATGTCGTGCTCGGGTCGGGTAGCAGAGCTCTAGGGAGGGAGCACGTGCGTCGGCTATCTGTCCTCTCCTGGCTTTGTTGTCTTGTTAGCTGTCTCCTTTACTGTGTTGATGTTGTTGTTTCTGTTCCTCCAGCTTTAAACACACATGGGGGAGAAATGGGGCCAGCAGATGCTAGCCTCTGAGGGAGATGGATGGATGGAGGGGAGGCTACTTGACTCATTCCGGGAGCTAAGTGTTCGGTCTGACAGCATGTTATGTGGATTTGGACGTATTTGGACAAATAACCCATTTTTTTGAGGCTATTAGTGCTGTCTACTGGCAAATTGGAAAATATCCAAAATAGAACTTAAAAGCTACGACGAGCTTGAGCTCCTTCTGTCCTTGGTCTGAGAGAGTGTTATGTGGAGATTTGGACAAATAACTTGGGATTTTAAGGGATTCGGAGAATGTGTCATAGGCCTTTCCACAATAGATCAAAGAAGCTAAGACGTTCGACCTCCTGCTTGGATTGTAAGTAAACCCAACCATCCCTCAAAACCTTCTTGAGATCCTCAACGTGAAAAGGGACATTTTCAGCGTGCAGTACGTCATCTCCATAGCAACCATTAAGGCCGTTACTAGACGGGGTGGTAGGCTGAAGAAAATGCACACTCTAATGTCTCTCTCATCTGGCCAGTATAGCTCTTCGTACCAAACAGCTGACACACTGTCACCCACCGCTAGGCTAAAGCTACTCTAGTTAGCCATGGGAGACAGTTAGCCACTAGCCGTGCCCGGGTCGCCACTGCTTCCCTCTGTAGCGCTATATTTAGCGACTAAGCTAAGTGTGGACGTCCATTTCCCCCCCTCTAAGAGTAACACAGCCACTCCCACCAACCCGACACACACACGCACACAGTAGAGCTATTCCGTCACTCTGGTCATTTTCACGTCACATGGGTTATGTGCACCTCGAGCAGCGTTGAAGCCGGGACCCGTTTGCCAGGGGCCCTTTGTTGGTGATTAGATGTCATCATCAGGCAGTAGCATCCTCTGCCGGACCACACTAACAACGGAGGAGTTGGCATAGCAGTGAGGGAATCAAAACATGCTGCTGACTAATACATGGGATTCATATGTTTAAGGATTTGGTTTCTTCTCTCTCTCTCTCTCTCCCCCCTCTCTCTCTTGGATTTATTTTGTTATTCATTTTTAATTGGATTTTCATTTGTCACACAGGTTTACTTTGGGTTCAGTATCCCTAGCGGTTGCAAATTACACAATCTTTGGGTCAAATACTTCTGTCTTCAATTAGTCATAAAAATGGCCTACAGGCCTTTAAAATGCAGCTTAGTGGAATCTTTACAGGTTGCCCACATAGTATTTAATGCAGCACCGTCTTATCTAACGTAGGCTCGGTCAACATTGTGATGTGGTCAGCATTATTTAAGGGAGAGCCATCCAACGGCAGTAGGTTGTCTACATCAGTGTCCAGTTAGCTAACGGTGTTGCTGCCTGCAGGGGTCAGGCAGAGTGACGCTTCCTGGAAAGAGTGGACAGCAGCAGATAGAGAGAGAGGAGAGCAGCAGTAGATAGAGGGGGAGAGAGAGAGGGAGAAGGAGCCAGGTTGGTCCCCCGGTAGTGGTGTCCACAGTATCTGGAGCCCTCTGACCTCCATGTGTTACCCACAAGGCCCCACGACAGCTGGCCAAACAGCCTGTCCACCAACACTGGTGTCCCCTCCACCTTGAGAGGGAGATGGAGGGAAAGGGGGGAGAGAGCAGGGATGATGGAGGGAGGGAGGTACAAAGAAAGAGAGAGAGAGGGAGTGGGAGAGAAAGAGCAACATAGAGGAAAGACAACTAGAAAGTGGAAAAGAGAGAGATGTGCTGTCTGGCTCTCTCTAGTGCCTCTAGACTGGAAGGCAGTGCTGGTCGGTGGACACGTTGCTCTGTTCTGTCATACTACAGCATGTCAGCAGCACTACTCACTTAGGAAAAAAGGTGCTATCTAGATCCTAAAAGCGTTCTTCCCTTTGATGAACCCTTTTTGGTTCCGGGTAGAACCGTTTTGGGTTCCATGTGGAACCCTTTCCACGGAGGGCTGTACATGGAACCCAAAAAGGTTCTACCTGGAACCCAAGAGAGTTTTTACCTGGAACCAGGGGGGACAGCGGAAGAACTCTTTTGGAGCCCTTTGTTCTCTGGAGTGTACGCCTCAAATGTGTTTACTAAACCTCACTTAAAAATGTGTTTACTAAACCTCACTTAAAAATGTGTTTACTAAACCTCACTTAAAAATGTGTTTACTAAACCTCACTTAAAAATGTGTTTACTAAACCTCACTTAAAAATGTGTTTACTAAACCTCACTTAAAAATGTGTAAAGAAATTTGGAACTTAATCACAGTTATTATTGGGGAGATGAATCAGGTTTCACTTTCAGTTGACGAGGATGATGAAAGTCTTTCATTTTATGAGTCAAACACCAAAGACTGAGGAAGTATAAAATATGTATCTCCTCCTTCAGTGCCTGTTACTTCCTTTAGCTGTTTATCCTGCTGCTATTATGAGTAATCACAAGCTTAGAAGCAGCCCATTGAACATGCATATCAGTGTGTGTGCATAAGCAAGAGAAGCTTGTTTGCACAGCATGTTCTGAAATGAAAGAACTCTCTTTCTCTCTCTGTCACTGCAGGCCCTCGGCCCTCTCTCCTCCTTCTCCTCCCTCTCTCTTTCCTCTTCTCCCTCTCGCCATGTCCACGCCGCCCGTTTCAACACTATTTCTTCTGCGTTCCAAAATAGCCAAACTGACATCACCAATTCCCCCACCCCATCACCACCCCCATCGAAATCGAGGTTGCTATTGGCAACTGTCCGTGACCCTAGCCAATAAAGAGAGGTTGTACACAGCGCTCCTGCTTGAGGGCATAAAAAGACTCACTGTGGGAAATGTGGAGACGGAGAGAGAGAGAGAGAGAGAGAGAGAGAGAGAGAGAGAGAGAGAGAGAGAGAGAGAGAGAGAGAGAGAGAGAGAGAGAGAGAGAGAGAGAGAGAGAGAGAGAGAGAGAGAGAGAGAGAGAGAGAGAGAGAGAGAGAGAGAGAGAGAGAGAGAGAGAGAGAGAGAGAGAGAGAGAGAGAGAGAGAGAGAGAGAGAGAGAGAGAGAGAGAGAGAGAGAGAGAGAGAGAGAGAGAGAGAGAGAGAGAGAGAGAGGAGGGGGACTAGAGAGACAGAGAGGAGAAGAGGTGGAACGATAGAACAACCTCACTGAACGGCCGACCCTCCATGGCTCGGCTCGGTGAAAACCTCCCAGCAGCCTCGGAGGCAGCTGAGAATGTTGCTTTAGCTCTCTGTCTTGATATCTCATTGGGCAACAAGATATCTATATCGACCCTATTGGTTGGTTGCCTAGCTAGCTTACTGTATGGTGCCGCATAACATAGGGCTTTTGCTGTATACAATATGGTTCCTCTATAAGGATTGTGGCTCACCTGTATCTTACCACACTTTTGGTTCGTCAAGTTCCATTGACTTTTGACATTGCTTTTTCTCCTGGGGTGTATTTCAGGCCCCTCTATCAACAAGGTCAAAGTTCAAGTCCTGTAAGAGTGGACCACACTTCAGGTCAACCTTGTGTTTTTTCTCAGAGCTTTTTCCTCTACACACACACACACACACAGGTACCCACGCATGCACGAGCACCCAAACACACGCACGCACACATTGACACACACACGCACACACTATAACCTCTCGGTCGGACTAAACTAGTGAGACTCCACAGACCCAGCCGTAGCTTGATAATCACACACTACCCTAGCCAACCAAAATGAAACTCTTTATTTGTGTCCTTCGAAATTAGGGAAAGTTTGCTAGAAATACCACACGGGTTGGATTTGGGTTGTTGGGTTGCCATCTATCCACAGAGCTGTATGAATTAAGTTAGGTTGGAGAGACAGAGGAAGAGAGAGAATGAAAGAGAGAGACAGAGGAAGAGAGAGAATGAAAGAGAGGGGGAAGAGAGAGAGGGGAAAGAGAGAGACAGATGAAGATAGAGAATGAGAGAGAGGGGAGAGAGAGAGAGGGGAAAGAGAGAGACAGATGAAGAGAGAGAATGAGAGAGAGAGGGGAAAGAGAGAGAGGGGAAAGAGAGAGAGAGGAAGAGAGAGAGTGAGAGAGAGGGGGAAAGAGAGAGACAAATGAAGAGAGAGAGGAAAGAGAGAGACAGATGAAGAGAGAGAGGGGAAAGAGAGAGACAGATGAAGAGAGAGAGGGGAAAGAGAGAGACAGATGAAAGAGAGGGGAAAGAGAGACATATGAAGAGCGAGAGAGAGGAAGAGAGGAGAGAGAGACAGACAGAGGAAAGAGAGAGACAGATGGAGAGACAGATGAAGAGAGATAGGGGAAAGAGAGAGGGGAAAGAGAGAGACAAAGAGAGAGAGGGGAAAGAGAGAGACAGATGAAGAGAGAGAGGGGAAAGAGAGAGAGGGGAAAGAGAGAGACAGATGAAGAGAGAGAGGGGAAAGAGAGAGACAGATGAAGAGAGAGAGGGGAAAGAGAGAGACAGATGAAGATAGAGAATGAGAGAGAGATGAAGAGAGAGAGGGGAAAGAGAGAGACAGATGAAGAGAGAGAGGGGAAAGAGAGAGACAGGTGAAGAGAGAGAGGGGAAAGAGAGAGACAGATGAAGAGAGAGAGGGGAAAGAGAGAGACAGATGAAGATAGAGAATGAGAGAGAGGGGAGAGAGAGAGACAGATGAAGCGAGAGAGGGGAAAGAGAGAGACAGATGAAGATAGAGAATGAGAGAGAGGGGAGAGAGAGACAGATGAAGAGAGAGAATGAGAGAGAGGGGAGAGAGAGAGACAGAGGAAAAGAGAGAGACAGATAATGAGAGAGAGGGGAGAGATCCTACACAGGCTGTTGACATGCAGTGATATATATTTATATTTATATATTATATATATTTTATATTTCCTTTTGAAATCGTTCTACTACTCTGCTATTGCCATTTTCTCTCTGGATAGATCAGCTGTCTATCAGTGTGAGTGTCATGATGTTCTCCATCTACTCTTTATCCACGAGCTATGACTTTCCCTTCAGAGTTGAAGGGTTGCCAATGCCATTCTCCATAGCTGTGTGTGCTCTCTGGCTTGCCCCTGCTCTCAGTAAGCACTGACTGGGACTTTGGAGATGATATGCTTTTAACTGAAAGTAACTGTGTATGTGTGTGTGTGTGTGTGTGTGTGTGTGTGTGTGTGTGTGTGTGTGTGTGTGTGTGTGTGTGTGTGTGTGTGTGTGTGTGTGTGTGTGTGTGTGTGTGTGTGTGTGTGTATGTGCACGGGTGTGTGTGTTTATGTGAGAGCAGCAGCCTCGTCTTGTGTGTAGTGTGTCCTGCCAGCTGGACTGTCAACCCCAATCGGCATCCAAGGGACCGCAAGGAAAGAACGGGGGAGGGACACATAAAACAGAGCCTTTAACATCCAATGGTTCACCCCATACTGGATTATTCTCCCCCTCTCTGAAGTATTATGGTTCAGTCCATTTAGCTGAAACGTCAAGACACTCAAGAATCCTTCCACAGTTGTAAATCCTTCGTAATCACATCACAGTACACCTCATTAAAGTGTCAGTTATCCTCCTAAAAGTATTCTGAAGTGTTAGAGTTCACTTCATTTAACTATCATGTTTTTGAAGCATAAACAACCCATTACGTTGTAAATCAATCCTCGTAACGTTGTAAATCACGGCCATGATTACTGCCAGTTATTCTCCATAAACTATACAGTTGGAACAGAATGGACCTCGGCCCAGGTTGCGCCTTATTTGCTATTGTTTGCCCGTTCATGTCCGCTCACCGCTCACCGCTAGCCTGGACAAATCAACTCCTCCGTGTTCATCTTTACAAAGCGATGCTTGACCCCCGGGAAGGAAGCCAAATTGATGTGTGTGTGTTGAGCAACTGGGCAGCGACACGCCCAACAGCTGCTTGTTTGAATAGCAGTGCCTGTGTGAGTGTGTGGGTGCTGGCTGAGATAGCTATACAGTAGCTCCACTAAATGGGCTCATATTATCAACTATGCTTTTAATAGGGCTGAGAGAGAGCGGGAGAGAGGGGGGAGAGAGAGAGAAAGGGAGAGGGAGAGAGGGGGTAGGGTGAGGGGGAGCGAGTGAGAGGGGGGATAGGGGGGGTGACAGAGGGAGAGGGGGGAGAGAGTGTCTGGTTGACTACAGTAGTATTACTGTATTGTTGCCTAATGGATAGAGCCCTGTCTGTTACGTACAGCTCTATTCTAATCTATTCAAATCCCATATAGCTAGACAGTAGAGATAAAACCATACATAAGCATGATCACATGTCACTTTTTAAATGTATTTTATGCCTCATTGACTATACTGTGTAAGAGAGAAATAGACACAGTGTCTCTCACGATCTCCCAATGAGAAAAACTCATTGCAATGAATAAAGAGTGCTAAGCTCTTCATACTATAATTGCAGTGTTCTGGGCTCAGGCAGAACTACCGCCACTGACTGACTGCCACTGACTGAGGTTTCTGGAAACTTTTATATTTGCACAATCCCTGGTGAGGATTGTGAAATAGAATGATTGTTCTTGGCAGTTGTTGCGGAGATGGAAAACTGGTCGTCGCTATTGGTTTTTATAGGAGAATTAAACATATTTTAATGAGAGATTGATGTTCAATTTATATTTAGATATAATCCCTAAAATGTGAAGGCTTGCATATCTGCTTTCTGCCGCTCCTTGTGCTAGTTGCCATATTTGCGCTGTGACATTCGAGTCTTTTAGTCTTTTATTCATCGAGTGAAATAAAATATAGACAAAGATAACTTACGCTGCAGCCAAATCCCTGTCTGACTAAGAGGTCATTTGTCACGAAGGCTCCTTAACATTCCACTCCCTGGAAATACACTCTTCGTTCAGTAGCCTGAACTTATCACTGCTGGTGTAGATGGCGAGTTATTAGGAATGCTGTTTTATGGATGTCTTTCACATGATGATTTTCTCACTGTGTGTGTGTGTGTGTGTGTGTGTGTGTGTGTGTGTGTGTGTGTGTGTGTGTGTGTGTGTGTGTGTGTGTGTGTGTGTGTGTGTGTGTGTGTGTGTGTGTGTGTGTGTGTGTGTGTGTGTGTGTGTGTGTGCGTGTGGGCGCGCTGTCCATCTGTCCGTCCATCCGCCTGTTTCTCTCACTGTCTTTCTCAGACTCTTTCCCTGTCCAACTCTCTAATACAGTACCTGCTACTCCTCTGCCCTACCTTGCTCCCTCACTGTTACCCTCTCTGTTAGGACATGTTCCAGCCAGCCTGGCCCTCCACTGATACGTCTGTTCTCTCTGTTAGGACATGTTCCAGCCAGCCTGGCCCTCCACTGATACGTCTGTTCTCTCTGTTAGGACATGTTCCAGCCAGCCTGGCCCTCCACTGACACGTCTGTTCTCTCTGTAAGGACATGTTCCAGCCAGCCTGGCCCTCCACTGATACGTCTGTTCTCTCTGTTAGGACATGTTCCAGCCAGCCTGGCCCTCCACTGATACGTCTGTCCTCTCTGTTAGGACATGTTCCAGCCAGCCTGGCCCTCCACTGATACGTCTGTTCTCTCTGTTAGGACATGTTCCAGCCAGCCTGGCCCTTCACTGATACTTCTGTTCTCTCTGTTAGGACATGTTCCAGCCAGCCTGGCCCTTCACTGATACGTCTGTTCTCTCTGTTAGGACATGTTCCAGCCAGCCTGGCCCTCCACTGATACGTCTGTTCTCTCTGTTAGGACATGTTCCAGCCAGCCTGGCCCTTCACAGACACGTCTGCTACACGCCCCTCCACAGTCACTCCACATTAGCCTCAGCGTGCTAACAGGCTAGCTAGGGCCTTGTCGGTGCCGGGGGGAAAACGGGCGCATCGGATCTGAAGAACTGGGTCTTCACTGTGACCTAATTGCCTTGGAATGTGCTGATGCTCGGTTTTCTAGACGGTTCGCTCTGATCTGACGCTGCCATTGTTTTGTCATTGTTTCTCTCCTTCGTCCCCTTTCTCCTGCTGCTTAATGTGCCTTTTATTAGTGCTGTGATCAGCAAAAGTGCTGAGGGGTGACATCGCTGACGCTTTTGTGACATCGTATTCGTAACTGGAGAGATTGTTAGTGTCGATCAAACAGGGGTTGTTTTTGCGTTAACCTTTGAGTGACCTAGGTAACACTTGCACCCGCAGCAATTGCGTCATCTTTTGGCCTGAGCAGCTGTTTCTTCACCTGGTCTTGCTGATTATGGTAGTTCGTCCTCTGTCCTTCCTTAACCTTCTATGACTAATAGAAGTGCCGTTACGTGTTTATGAAGACTTCTGTCCTCCGATGCGCCTAGGTAAGTGTCTGACTGTCTGATACTGAATATATGAAGACTTCTGTCCTCCGATGCGCCTAGGTAAGTGTCTGACTGTCTGATATTGAATATAGTTGTTCTTCTGTCCCTCGTCGACCTTCCATGACTCAGTGCCATGGCAGTTAAAAAAAAAAACTCTAATAAATATGTGTCAATGTGTCTGTCTGACTCTCAGATAATCGGTAGGTGATGGAGTACTTTCACACATCTGGTCCATTTTTGGAAGCACCATTTGCCTTTCAATCACTTATAAAAAATACCATCCCAATTTTATGAAGACGGCACCTACTGTGTGACTTTCTGACTATCATGACTATGATACAGTATATTCTGTGTCTTATACAGTATATTAACACGTCTACGCCATTTCTAGAACAACCTTGCCCTTTGAAACTCAGTCTCTAAGCAAAAAGGACTCAAGCTTACACAAGGTGAAAACAACTTCCCAGGCACCCTTTGTTGTCACAAAACCCACATTGGCCTACTTATAGAGACCTTTGTTGTTGTTGTCGTTTGTTTTGAGGCTGGATTCCTATGACTACTTCTTAATAGGGTTCTGGGTGTTTGTCCAGTTCCGCTTCTGTTCCGTGACTTTGGGAGTGTTCTTGCCAGACAGACCATTCTGACGGTCCTCGTGACTGTTTCTGTTCCAGAGTGTTCTTGCCAGACAGACCATTCTGACAGCTCTTGTGACTGTTTCTGTTCCGGAGTGTTCTTGCCAGACAGACCATTCTGACGGTCCTCGTGACTGTTTCTGTTCCGGAGTATTCTTGCCAAACAGACCATTCTGACAGCTCTTGTTTCCTTGCCCCCTGTCCTTTAAGTGTGATGATTATGACTCCCTGTCACTCCCTATAAGCGGAAGTCTCTCTTAGCATCTTGTAGGGGGTGTTATATGTTAGAAGGGGATAGCTGATGAAAATAGTGTGTCATCATTATTTTTCCCCGTGTCAACCCCCCTCTCTGGGTAATAACTCTGGGTAATAACTCTGGGTAGCACCGATGCTGCCTCATTGTAGACTGAAACTTGAGCTTCGTGCATCTGAAACTCACTTCAAAACTGTTTGAAGTGTTATTTTATATATATATATATATATATCAAAACAAGTATTGCTTCAAATTTCCAATGTTAGTAATTTATATGTGTGTATCAATCAGCAGAGAGGGAAATCTTAGAGATTAAATCTTGAATCATCAGTGGAAAGTATTTCACAGGTAGATTGCGTGTCTCTTTTGGCTGCTAAAGCTCTTCATGAATACAATCATATAATGACTTCTGAATGAGAATGTGTGACCTCAGCCTCATGCATACATTGAGCTCCTCGATGCACAAAGTAGAAAAAAGCCCTGCCTCTCTCTCTCTCTCTCTCTCTCTCTCTCTCTCTCTCTCTCTCTCTCTCTCTCTCTCTCTCTCTCTCTCTCTCTCTCTCTCTCTCTCTCTCTCTCTCTCTCTCTAGACATCTGATCTTAGGCCTTATGTTCTGTCTGCTAGAGCAGAAGGAGAACCAGGGGCAAGGGCCAGGCCTCTGACCCTCTTCAAGCCCCAGATGGTGGACTCTCCCCGGGAAGAGAACCTACACATGCTGGGGTCACCAATTGCGCAACCAGGGAAAACCTCTTTCCTTTTCCATCACAGTGTTTAGCGTGACAATTACCATATGAGTTGACAAGACTGGGGACCAGGCCAGTATTTTCTCCCTAGTACTGACAGAGTTATAACCTTCACATCAATCAAAACAACTTCCACCCCAGCAGCTGTTTCAGACTCCTAATAACTGGCAGCTGAGGACCTATCAGAGACCTAAAGAATAAAATAGCATGTCTCCTCTTCCTAGTGATGCAATATAACGTATCATCTTCAATGTAATAGACTTATACTCTTTTAAGACTTCTATAGCGGTAGCTTGACTCGGGAGAGTAGATTTTGTGAGCGAGATGTTATGGGGAATGAAGAAGCCATTTGTGCTAGCGGGTGCCTGAAGAGAGCAGAACTTGTCACAGGAGATCTTCGCCGTAAAAGTGAAGGTTGCTTTTTTTAACACTGTGTTTTCCTCGCTCCGTGGGAGTTGCTAATGTTTTTACAGTGGGCTAATTAAGGGCTGTAAACTTTTATAGTGTTATTGCTGTTGTTAGTCCATTAGAAGTTGAAAAGTAGTTGCAGACAGAGGAGTGGGAGAGGGAGAGTTGGGTGGCTCGTCTGGTGAGGGTGACAAGGGTGTGTCGGGACTATTCTCCTTCGTAGGGGGTTGGGTGGCTCGTCCGGTGAGGGTGACAAGGGTGTGTCGGGACTATTCTCCTTCGTAGGGGGTTGGGTGGCTCGTCCGGTGAGGGTGACAAGGGTGTGTCGGGACTATTCTCCTTCGTAGGGGGTTGGGTGGCTCGTCCGGTGAGGGTGACAAGGGTGTGTCGGGACTATTCTCCTTCGTAGGGGGTTGGGTGGCTCGTCCGGTGAGGGTGACAAGGGTGTGTCGGGACTATTCTCCTTCGTAGGGGGTTGGGTGGCTCATCCGGTGAGGGTGACAAGGGTGTGTCAGGACTATTCTCCTTCGTAGGGGGTTGGGTGGCTCGTCCGGTGAGGGTGACAAGGGTGTGTCAGGACTATTCTCCTTCGGAGGGCTCTCTGGAATCGGAGCCATTCCAACATCTGTGAGCAGCGGAGAGATAGAGAAGAAGAGAGAGAGAGGGCAGTGTCTTTACTATACTGTTACCTCAGTGTGATGTCGAGGTTTTATTGACTTTTCCTAATTAAGAATGCAGACAGTGGAATGGTAAAAAAAACACTCAGATGTCATTTTAATGACCCTCCCAATACTAACTAAACTGTTGTTCAGTAGCAAAACTTCAGCGGTAAAACTGGGTTGTACCACACTAGGGATTTTGATGTCGTTGAACCATTTTAACGCCATCCCAATAGCGTAGATGTCTGTGGTAGAGATTTGGTTTGTAAAACACTCGGAATATTGATATACACAACCATTTTAAAGACCTTCCCAATAGTAGGCCTAACTGTTGCTCAGTAGCAGAACTTCAATCTCAGTTTGTGCACAGCTCAGATCCGGCGCGCATCCTCTGGCTATAGATACGGTAGTGCCGGGAGACAATTCCCCGACTGTGTGATCCTGGGGAAATCCTGGGGAAATCAGAAATCAAAATCCATTTGGGTTTTTATAGCCCTCTGTTTGACGAGACATGTTTTTTGTTGTTGTAACATTGTCGGTGATGACCCAGTGTTCTGTTCACAGGACGAGCAGAGGCTTGAATTCTGTTTCAGACCGGGTGGGTTTGAGATTGCTCAGTTTGTTCACAATGCCTGGAGGAGAAGGAGAAATGTACTGTTTGTGTAGTGTGGCTAGATGATGACTGTACTGGCCATGACTATCGCAAGCGCATGAAATGTTACTTTTGTTCTGTAGTGTCTTGTAAGCCCATGTGGGCTGGACAACGGTAGGTGAATCATATATAAAATAAAATATAGGCCTATTGTTAATTTTTTCCCCAGGACATTGTGCTCCAATGGCAAACATTTGGTTGTGCTGTGAATGTACTCTGTTAATGACCAAGGTATTTACATGTGCTCTTATCCAGAGCGACTCACGGTGCATACATTTCCATACTGGTTGCCCATGGGAACTGAACCCACAACCCCAGCGTTGCAAGCACCATGCTCGACCTACTCAGACACACGGGACCATTGTATTGTCACTTGTTTGGCGCTGCTTTCAGCGAAGCACTTTGCTTGGCTTCTCAGGCCTGAATCAGGGGATGATGGACGGGACAGTAGCAACAAAAGGGCCTCAGACAGACAGTACAGTAGCTGCCTGTCTTTGATCTATTTGCTGAGTCTTTGGCAGGTGTCCAACACAAATGAATAGAGAGTCAAATAAAAGACTTCATCAAAGACCTGAAGCTACTTACTGTCCAGGTTCCTTGTTCCTGAGCCATGGGCCAGGGGTATTTCAAAAGCATTGTAACTAGGGCCAGGGGTATTTCAAAAGCATTGTAACTAGGGCCAGGGGTATTTCAAAAGCATTGTAACTAGGGCCAGGGGTATTTCAAAAGCATTGTAACTAGGGCCAGGGGTATTTCAAAAGCATTGTAACTAGGGCCAGGGGTTTTTCAAAAGCATTGTAACTAGGGCCAGGGGTATTTCAAAAGCATTGTAACTAGGGCCAGGGGTATTTCAAAAGCATTGTAACTAGGGCCAGGGGTATTTCAAAAGCATTGTAACTAGGGCCAGGGGTATTTCAAAAGCATTGTAACTAGGGCCAGGGGTTTTTCAAAAGCATTGTAACTAGGGCCAGGGGTATTTCAAAAGCATTGTAACTAGGGCCAGGGGTATTTCAAAAGCATTGTAACTAGGGCCAGGGGTATTTCAAAAGCATTGTAACTAGGGCCAGGGGTTTTTCAAAAGCATTGTAACTAGGGCCAGGGGTATTTCAAAAGCATTGTAACTAGGGCCAGGGGTATTTCAAAAGCATTGTAACTAGGGCCAGGGGTATTTCAAAAGCATTGTAACTAGGGCCAGGGGTATTTCAAAAGCATTGTAACTAGGGCCAGGGGTATTTCAAAAGCATTGTAACTAGGGCCAGGGGTATTTCAAAAGCATTGTAACTAGGGCCAGGAGCATTTCAAAAGCATTGTAACTAGAGCCAGGAGTATTTCTAGAGCATTGTAACTAGGGCCAGGAGTCTTTCTAGAAAAGGGCTGCCCAACCCTCTTCCTGGAAATCTACTGTCCTGTAAGTTTTCAGTCGAACCCTAATTTTGCATATCTGATTCAACTAGTTAAGGTCTTGTTGAGCAGCTAATAAGTAGAATCAGGTGTGTTGAATTCGGGTTGGACTGAAAACCCACAGGACGGTAGATCTCCAGGAAGAGGGTTGGATTGAAAACCCACAGGACGGTAGATCTCCAGGAAGAGGGTTGGACTGAAAACCCACAGGACGGTAGATCTCCAGGACGAGGGTTGGACTGAAAACCCACAGGACGGTAGATCTCCAGGAAGAGGGTTGGACAGCCCTGTTCTAGAGCAGGAGTATTTCCTGACCACCAGATCTGACCAGCTGTGCGTATTTTGTATGTTATCGAACTTGATCCTCTTACCCAACCCACATTTGTGCACAAACAAGGCCCAGGAAACCACCTCCCTAGCCCCCTCAGCTGCACCATCCCTTACCCACCTGCCACACGTGCTACCCCCATTTGTGTCCCTAGGCACACCCCGGCCTCGCTCACATCTGTTCCACATGCCTTGTTAGTTCAGGCCTGTTTAAATAAGAGCGCTAGCAGACAACAGTAATATTTTTAGCTGCACAGGGGGACAAACAAAGAAATTCACAAAGCCTTTCTGACTGGCTTTCCGACTGGCTTTCTGAGCTAGCAGGAGCTCAAAGTTAGAGACAGTGGAAATCCATTGCAGCTTAGGGTTGAGATATTTGCTTCCTGCCTCTTCAGCAGTCATATTTTCACCCGCATTGTCTTGTCTCAAGAGCTTTAAAGTGGCTTCTTTTTGGAGAAGAAGAAACATTTTTGGTTGTCCTTTTTTCCTTTTTAGTTCAAATGCATGTGGGTCAATACCAAATACTAAATATGTGTCTTGCCAAAAATATGAAATAGAAAAGTCCGCTTGAACACTGAACGATTTAGGCCAATTCTAACATCAAAGGTACCACGTGAAGATATGGGGGGGGGGGTTCATTCTGACAATGATGGGGGACGTATATCATTTTTATTAACGGTGTGTGTGATCTGAATGTCAAAGGGCAGCTGTCTTGGGTGTGTTGGCAGAAGCACTACCCTCGCCCGTTCAACTCCACCACTACTCACTGTCATGCATTGCTGTGATTACAGTTGGACCCCATCAGCTGCTTCACACCCACACGTTCCCCGACACACATGCCTACCACCCAAACATGTGTGCAACCTGCTCAAACATGCATGGACACACCCACCCACCCACCGCCAACACACATTCTCCCTTTATGTTGTCACTGGTCACCCGGTTGACAGTCAGATGGTCATGACAGGCAGATCACGAGTGACAGAAGCTTTCTTACTCTCCTCTTGTTTTTCCCACCTGTTCTCCCCGTCTCGAATATTACAATATGCGCCAAAACCCTTTCAGTAGCCACACGTCAGATGGTTCCAAACTGAGATGCTATAGGCTCCTCTCTTTTCCTCCACTGGTCCCCATGGCCGGCGGCTGGAGGCTGGCTCCCTCAGAGGCTTCACAGAGAACAGGCTCTGCACAGCGGGCAGCGGCGATTCATCCTCTGTACAACACACACACACACACACACACACACACACACACACACACACACACACACACACACACACACACACACACACACACACACACACACACACACACACACACACACACACACACACACACACACACACACACACACACACACACACACACACTAAGCCAGAACTCTAATTAGAAGCCTAATTAGGGGGAAATGGGATGCCAGGGAGAAAAAAGAGGGGAGGGGGGATGGAGGGATGGAGGGAGGGGTTGGACGATGCATCAGATTGGCAGTGAGAGCTCAAAAATAGCCCATGACCTTGTCGTCATCTGCTCATCTGCCACCGGTGTCCACAGACCCATGTGACCCACCAGGGGACCAGATACACAGAAGCTTGGGGGGGGGGGGGGCTCCGAGAGCTCCAGCGGGTCCTCGTCCTCCCTCCCCGGGCCGAGGGGCATTTTACATGCCTCCCCACCACAGACACACCACCACCATGACCCCCTGGGTGCCCAAGAGGACCGCTACTGCCTTCCAACACTTGTCCCCTCCTCCATACTGCCATCGGTCAGCAATTCCAATCTCTCTACGTCTCTCTCTCTCTACGTCTCTCTCTCTCTCTCTCTCTCTGTCTCTCTCTCTCTACGTCTCTCTCTCTACGTCTCTCTCTCTGTCTCTCTCTCTCTCTCTGTCTCTTTCTGTCTCTCTCTTTCTTTCTCTCTCGCTCTCTCTCTCCAGTGTGACAGAAGCTCTGTCATACTGTTGCCATTATTAACATGGTAGTTAATGGACTCCTCAGGCTCCTACTCTACCAATAGGATCATCATGAAGGACTCCCAATGAAGGAATACACTGTACACTTACAGTACCCTGGAATCACTGGCCACTTTAATAATTGAACACAAGTCACTTTAATAATGTTTACATACGGCTTTACTCATCTTATATGTATATACTGTATTCTATTATATTTATTCAATGCCACTCCGACATTGCTCGTCCTAATATTTATATATTTATTAATTCCATTATTTTACTTTTAGATTGTGTGTATTATTGTGAATTGTTAGTGCTACTGCTCTGTTGGAGCTAGGAACACAAGCATTTCGCTACACCCGCAATAACATCTGCTAAATATGTGTATGTGACCAATACAATTTGATTCGATTTGATTTGACTTGTGTACAGTACAGATGTACCTCCTGCAGATACAAGCACATGAAATACAAGCAAGCACATGACCTGTGAGGCATCGTTATTCAGTCTTATGCCAGACACCATCAAGCACCTCTGGGCTAGGTGAGATATCATTTACTGATGGTTGGAGATAGTCACTTTGCATCTTCATGTGAGGAACATAACATGTCATATATGATCGGCGGAGTGGAGTGGAATTAGCCGCGTTGATTCAATTATTCTCTGAGATGTTTGATCGCTACTATCTTCTTGTTGCATTGAAGTATTCAAGCTGAATTCCCGTTACGTGGACACGATGTCATTGTTTCTACATTTTTTTAGGTAAATTGTTCAATCATACTGTCATCACACGTTGATTTATGACTATTGTGCTTTTGAATAGGTTTTGCATATGCCCTCAGGAACTCTGTAAACAGTCTATACACACACACACACACACACACACACACACACACACACACACACACACACACACACACACACACACACACACACACACACACACACACACACACACACACACACACACACACACACACACACACACACACACACACACACACAGAGAGACAGTAGTCACCAAGCAACTCCTGTCCTGTCAGTTCCCACTCACGATTCCCGGGAATGCCATCCGGCCCACACATAAACACACGGAATGACGAACCAAAAATGTGTTTTTATTTTTTAATGAGCTGCTGAGAGAGTCCATTCTCTGTCATTGTGTTTTGCTGTTCTCTGTTTGTGCCAGAGGCCAAATCAGCTACACAGCTAACGGGCAGTGTAAACATAGCTGTAGGCTACATGTGTTGTACGTCTATTAGTGATAGTGCGTAAAACAGGAAACACATTTGACCTGAGGTCTCTTTTAAAAAATAATATTTTCACACAATCACAGCCAGTGCCTATTAATTTCTGATCTGAAACCACTGAACGTGTTGTCCAATTGAAAAAAGCTACTTAGCTGGTTTCGAGCACATTTGGACTGGTATACCTGGGCTCACTTTGTGTGATGGACCTCTATGGTCTATTTGATATATGTTGCCAACCTCCGTATAATTGGCAATGTGATCACTGCCAGTGAACTTCGTATGGATAGGGGGCAGCATTTTCACGTATGGATGAAAAGCATGCCCAGAGTAAACTGCCTCCTACTCAGTCCCAGATGCTAATATATGCATATTATTAGTAGTATTGGATAGAAAACACTCTGTAGTTTCTAAAACTGTTTGAATGATGTCTGTGAGTATAACAGAACTCATATGGCAGGCAAAAACCTGTGAAGAAATCCAACCAGGAAGTGGGAAATCTGAGGTTTGTAGTTTTTCAACCCTATTGAATATACAGTGGGATATGGGTCATCTTGCACTTCCCAAGGCGTCCACTAGAAGTCAGCAGTCTTTAGAATGTTGTTTCAGGCTTCTACTGTGAAGGGGGGCTGAATGAGAGGGGAATGAGTCAGAGGTCTGCCAGCAGCCACGGGCTCGTGATGCGCGGTCATGCGAAAGTTACCTCTCGTTCCATTACTTTTCTACAGACAAATGAATTCTCCAGTTGGGACATTATTGAACATTTATGATAAAAACATCCTAAAGATTGATTCTATACATCGTTTGATTTGTTTCTACGACCAGTAATTTTACTTTTGGGAATTTTCGTCCGACATTTTCGCTGGACTTGCCCGCGCCTCGTGAGTTTCGATTTGTTTACTAAACGCCCTAACAAAAGGAGGAATTTGGACATAAATGATGGACTTTATGGAACAAATCAAACATTTATTGTGGAACTGGGATTCCTGGGAGTGCATTCTGACGAAGATCATCAAAGGTAAGTGACTATTTATAATGCTATTTCTGACTTATGTTGACTCCAATATGGCGGATATCTTCTTGGGTTGTGTATGTCTCTGATCGCCGTACTCAGATTAGTGCATGGTTTGCTTTTTCCGTAAAGTTTTTTTGAAATCTGACACAGCGGTTGCATTAAGGAGAAGTATATCTTTAAATCTGTGAATAACACTTGTATCTTTTATTAATGTTTATTATGAGTATTTCTGTGATTTGACGTGGCTCTGTGCAAATTCACGGGATGTTTTGGAGGCAAAGCCAAATGTAAACTGAGGTTTTTGGATATAAATATGAACTTGATCGAACAAAACATTGTGTAACATGTTGTCCCGGGAGTGTCATCTGATGAAGAATATCCAAGGTTAGTGATTAATTATATCAATATTTTAGCTTTTTGTGACTCCTCTCTTTGCTTGGAAAATCGCTGTATGCTTTCTGTGACTAGTTGCTGACTTAACATAATGATATGTTCTGCTTTCGCCGAAAAGCTTTTTTGAAATCGGACACTGTGGTTGGATTAACGAGAATTTTATCTTTAAAATGGTGCCTAATACTTGTATGTTTGAGAAAATTGAAATATGAGATTTCTGTTGATTGAATTTGGCGCCCTGCAATTTCATTGGCTGTTGGCGAGGGGTTGTTCCTAGTCAGGTTAAGAAACACAACCAGCCCTATAGGATTCCAGCCCTGTCCTGGGGTGATTGGGCCTTGGCTTAGCTGGGATAAGGGAGCCTAAACTGGGATAAGGGAGCCTAAACTGGGATAAGGGAGACTAAGCTGGGATAAGGGAGCCTAAGCTGGGATAAGGGAGTCTAAGATGGTGTTGTCATTGTCTTTATTTTGCCTCATGGGCGTAACATTTTTAACAGAACAAATGAGGGTGTATTGAGTGAGTGAAGGGATTAGAGAGGATTCATATTACATCAGATCTCAGCAACAGGAGTGCCACCAAGGACTGTCCGCGAAAGATGCTCTCATTGTGCTAATACAGGGAAGACACCGTAGTGTTGCGTCATGAAAGACATGATTGGACCAGAACACACACATGGGGTTACATGGAAATGTACTGTGTTGGAATTAATGGCTTGATTAGACTGACTCGTTAGGACATAGGAAAGCTTTGTCAGGGGCGAGTGTGGTTGTGTAAGGCACTGCCAATATGGGTAGCACTAGAGTCAAGGACATTCGAGAGACCTTTGACACACACACACACACACACACACACACACACACACACACACACACACACACACACACACACACACACACACACACCACCAGCACCTTCTCGACCACATGTAAATTACACTTCCAAACCCCAACCAAAGCAACTCAACCAAGATAACAATATCTCTATACTCTCTACACTCGCCAGATTTAGCTTTAGCCAGCACCATCTTTAGATTAGCCTTAACGTCGGTAGCCCTGCCCCCTGGTAAACAGTGTATGATCGCTGGGTGATTCGCTTTAAGTCTAATACTGCGGGTAATGGAGTCGCCAATGACTAGGGTTTTCAATTTGTCAGAGCTAATGGTGGGAGCCTTCGGCGTCTCAGACCCCGTAACGGGAGGAGTAGAGACAAGAGAAAACTCAGACTCAGACTCCGACTCGCTACATAATGGGGAGAACCGGTTGAAAGTTTCTGTCGGCTGAATGAGCGACACCGGTTGAGCATTCCAACAGCATTTCCCTCCAGAAGCCATGAGAAAGTTGTCCGGCTGCGGGGACTGTGCGGGGGGATTTATACTAACGTTACTATCTGTACTTACTGGTGGCACAGACGCTGTTTCTTCCTTTCCTACACTGAAATTACCCTTGCCTAACGATTGCGTCTGAAGCTGGGCTTGTAGCACAGCTATTCTCGCCGTAAGGCGATCGTTCTCCTGTATATTATGAGTACAGCGACTGCAATTAGAAGACATCATGTTAATGTTACTACTTAGCTTCGGCTGTTGAAGGTGTTGACGAACCATGTCCAGATAAAGCGTCCGGAGTGAAAAAGTTGAATGAGGGAAGAAAGTTGCGATGGAAAAACTAAAAATATAAACGGTAATTAAAAACAAAACAAAAAAAACGTAAAGTTGTCAGCTAGCAAAGTAAAGTAAAGTTGGCAGCAAAACGCACTATATCCCACTGAAGGAGGAAGACATGGGAGTTCTCCTCTCCTCTTCACCATTGTCAGTCACTGTTTATATCCACCTCCATCTGTGGTGATTTTCTGCATCACTCCATTCCCCTCTCCTCTCCTGTGGTCGGTATAGTTCCAGAAGATAAAGGGGTGAAATGGAAAGTGTCAGTCAAAACCAACGCTTTACGTCCTCGCCACTTTTGGGCGTTCTGATTGGGTGGTTATGCTAATCTAAACTCTGCTCAGGTATATTACCTCACCGTGTTTGTGTGTGTGTTCAGTGTGTGTGTGTGTGTGTGTGTGTGTGTGTGTGTGTGTGTGTGTGTGTGTGTGTGTGTGTGTGTGTGTGTGTAGGCGCTCTCAGGTAACTACACACACACACACACACACACACACACTAGACTAGCTACCGCCGGGGAGGAGGCGTCAATGAGGCCCTCTTTCACCCGCCTACAGGTCTATATTACAATGTGTGAAGCGGATAGTCTATTGATATGTGTGTGTCCCAGGCGGATGAAATGAACCCCACTGCCCTTGAAATGGTTCTGCTTGTTAGCGTAACATATCGAAAGCCTCATCAATCAAATATGGACACAAAGCTATAGCTACTAATCAAGCTGTGATACTGTGAAAATTCAAATATAAATGTGGGTTTTAAAAGTGTATAGAGTGATCACACAGGCATGACAAGTATTAGGTTGTGGATACTACAGTGTGAATAGCATGTGGAGCTACCTTTGCAACTGGCTAGCCGTCTGAATGCTTCCACAGACGGAATCGTAATACCACAACACACAAACAATGAAAACTCGAAAACTCATTACTCCGAATCTGCATCAAGGTGTTTCTGACAAGCAAAATCACTTATGTCGTCCGTCCCCCTTCGATTACGAGCGGCAACGTTTAAGTACACACGCCACTGTTTATTGACTGGAAATGAACAGATGGGGAAAACAATGAGTCATTCTAGCGTTGTCAATCTCACGGGGGATTAAACATCTGATTGACAAATTCACATTATGGATTAAACGCTACCCAGAACTGGGTTCAAATACTATTTGAAATCCTTTCAAATACTTCATCTGTGCTTGATTGAGCTTGCCTGGCTTAATGGACCAATAGAATAGACCAAAAACCACAAACACCGCCCATCTGGCACTCCAGTCAGGCTAGAGCAAACGGTATTTAAACCGAATGGTATTTAACCCGAAGTGGGATGCTATCACCACTTAATTATATAATATTGTCACTCGGCAGTACAGCAGTGTCCTGTCAGTACTGTATGTACTATGCGTGTACTATGGGCTTGACCGGAGAAGAAATGAAAGACACTTCCTTATTTTCAACTATGTCCAACCCACAGGATATTGCTTGTACAGACAGGACACCGGTGTATAGTGCCTACCGAGTGGTAAAAATAAATAAACACGGTGACAATTTTTACTACACTCCACACTCATAGCAGGTCATTTTCACAAGTTCCCTTTAATGTCTCATCAGCAGAAATTAAAGCCTTGATTAGTTGCTGTGTGAGACTTGGATAGGGTCTTGTACAATGTTTCTCATTGAGAGAAATGACTCTGTGGTCAGAAAACAGTCCGACTTTCTAGTGTGTGCTCCTCAATGTATAATAGTTGTCATGGGGATTTCCTTACGACGTGGATGCCTTCAGTAGTGTGTTGTATTGTTGCCTTGTGAGGCTGGGCTAATTGGAGGACATTCCGTCAACGAGAGAGAGAGAGAGAGAGAGAGAGAGAGAGAGAGAGAGAGAGAGAGAGAGAGAGAGAGAGAGAGAGAGAGAGAGAGAGAGAGAGAGAGAGAGAGAGAGAGAGAGAGAGAGAGAGAGAGAGAGAGAGAGAGAGAGAGAGAGAGAGAGAGAGAGAGAGAGAGAGAGAGAGAGAGAGAGAGAGAGAGAGAGAGAGAGAGAGAGAGAGAGAGAGAGAGAGAGAGAGAGAGAGAGAGAGAGAGAGAGAGAGAGAGCGCAAGACAGGGAGAAACAGGGGGAGAGAGAGAGAGAGAGAGCGAAACGGGGAGAAACATGGGGAGAGAGAGAGAGAGAGAGAGCGCGAAACGGGGAGAAACATGGGGAGAGAGAGAGAGAGAGAGAGAGCGAAACGGGGAGAAACATGGGGAGAGAGAGAGAGAGAGAGAGCGCGAAACGGGGAGAAACATGGGGAGAGAGAGAGAGAGAGCGCGAAACATGGGGAGAGAGAGAGAGAGAGAAAACATGGGGAGAGAGAGAGAGAGAGAGAAACATGGGGAGAGAGAGAGAGAGAGAGAAACGGGGAGAAACATGGGGAGAGAGAGAGAGAGAGAGAAACGGGGAGAAACATGGGGAGAGAGAGAGAGAGAGAGAGAGAAACAGAGGAGACAGAACGTGTCTCCTTCCTGAGCGGTATGACGGCTGCGTAGTCCCATGGTGTTTGTACTTGGGTACTATTGTTTGTATAGATGAACGTGGTACCTTCAGGCGTTTGGAAAAATACCTATTAAAATTTGGCAAAAACGAATTGAATGTGTCATTGAACCAATTGCACTTTATGGCAGCGAGGTGTGGGGTCCACTTGCAAAACAAGATTTCACCAAATGGGACAAACACCCCATTGAAACCCTGCATGCAGAGTATTGTAAGATTATCCTACATGTCCAGAGGAAAACTACAAACAATGCATGCAGGGCAGAAATAGGCCAATATCCACAAATAATAAAAACTAAAAAACGAGCAATTAAGTTTTGGAAACATCTAAAATACAGTGACCCCCTCTCATATCATTACCAAGCCCTGCAATGCCAAGAGCTGAGCAAAGAAAATAGTCCCCTCATCCAGCTGGTCCTGGGGCTGATTTCACAAACCTGTTCTACTAACACACTGAAGCTTCAGGACCAGAACATCCAATTAATCAGAATAAACCAAATTACAACACAATCAAAACAAAACTATATTGCTTATTGGGAAACACAAGCACAAGCACAAAGCAAAATGCAGTGCTATCTGGCCCTAAATCAACAGTACACCGTGGCTAACTATTTGACCATGGTTACTGATCAAAACCTTAGAAAAACCTTGACAAATTACAGGCTCAGTGAGCAC
This sequence comes from Salvelinus alpinus, assembly GCF_045679555.1. Lineage (NCBI taxonomy): Eukaryota > Metazoa > Chordata > Actinopteri > Salmoniformes > Salmonidae > Salvelinus > Salvelinus alpinus. Next base: position 124,017,355 of record NC_092087.1, on the reverse strand, counting down.
ATTCTTGCCATTGAGAAGGGTATACACAGGAAAACGTGGCTCCCTGTAGATTAAAGGCTGTGCAACCACTGCACCACAGCAGAACCTGAGACAGAGCTGCATATCCTGACAAAATGTCAAAAATATAAAACAATTAGAGAGTGTAATTTCCCCAAATTTGAAACTCTTATTCAAGGTTTCAAAGACCTCTCTGATGAGAGTAGGCTACCTGTCCTGTTGGGGGAGGACAAAGAGAGCTGTGGGAGGACGCAGAGAGCTGTGGGTTGGCAGCGCACTACATTGCTGCCTGCCATAAGATGAGGGACAGTGTCTGACAGACCAATCAACCTGCACATGTCCTCTACTGTATGCTTATTGTTATTGTTCAATGTATGGTTATTTTGACCCTTGGTTGTTGTTGTTACTGTTGTCCCATTGACAATTTTGATTGTAATATTGTAAATATCCAAAGTAAGCTTTGGCAATATGTACATTGTTACAATATGTACATTGGAGAAACAGAGAAAAACAGAGAGAAGCAGAGGGAAAGAGAGAGATAAAGAGAGAGAGACAGAGGGAAAGAGAGAGGGAGAGAGAGAAACAGAGGGAAAGAGAGATCGAAACAGAGGTAGAGAGAGAAGCAGAGGTAGAGAGAGAAACAGAGAGAAACAGAGTGAGAGAGAAACAGAGGGAGAGAGAGAAACAGAGGGAAAGAGAGAGAGAAACAGAGAGAGAGAGAAACAGAGGTAAAGAGAGAGAGAAACAGAGGGAGAATTGAGAAGAAGGGGAAAGGTAGCTAAAGAGGGAGTGAGAGAAAGAAGGAAGGAAGTGTACATTGCCTAACGAGAGAAAGAAAGTGTTAGAAAAATAAAGCGACGGAGTGTGTGTGTTTGAGAGAGAGAGGAGGGGTGGGGGTGAAAAACACAGAACCCCCTGGAGCACTCTCCACATCTGTGTCCATCTCTCACTAACAACACACACAAACACACACACACTCGCAAAAAACCCACTCAGACCCACTCAGACTTCAGCACTTGCGAAAGCTGCTTCCCTCACTCATAACACATGGGATTAGCCTAAAGAACAAATAACCTCGTTTAAATGATATCAAACTGCTAGGTTAGCTTATCACTCCACATCATTCTCAGGATTGAACAATAAACCACCGTAAACATTTATTTGACATATTTGCTATATTATATCTCCATCACAATGATATACGGTCATGTTATTAGCCTTCATAACCACGTGAATAAACCGGCTAAGCCTGGCTAAGCCAAAGCACTTCCAAAGCACAGTTCTATACAGTGCAATGTGCTGTAAATCCATTTACATTATAGTTAATCAGATTGAGCAGTTTAAACTCTAGCCTTGTGGACATATTTGAGGAATATTGTTGGGCTGTGCGTGTCTGTGTGTGTGTGTGTGTGTGCGTGCTTGCGAGTGTGTGTGCGTGCATGTGTGTAAACACGTTGCTGTGCGTTCATGCATGTTTGTTATAAATCAGGTTTATGGCTGACAGTATTGGGATTGAGGCTCTAAGAGCTGTGTGAATGTACGGTAGCTTATGAATGGGCCTATTCATTCATACTGTACTGTACAGCCCTCAAACTAAAGCTATTGCGTCGCAAAATCATTTGATATAAGGACACAACACATGATTGTCATCACTCAAGTGTGGTTACGATGGGGGGTCTAGACGACAGCTGATAGCAAGGGTGTGTGTGTGTGTGTTTGTGAAGACTTTTATTTGTATTTGTTTTTTTTTATGGAAAACTCATGAAGTTCAAATGGAAGTACGTTGTTCCCTGAATGACCTCAGACGTCACCTGGGTGGTCCTGAAACCTGTTGTCTGGTTGGAGGGATCCAACTGATCCAACGGTCTGTTGGGATTTAGCAAAGTTCAGCCCAATTTCAGGTGAATTTCAGACACATTTCAGGCAGATTTGTCTGCTCTCCAGGTCTGCTCTCCAGGGATATGATTCCCAGAGTTCCAAGGGTTTCCCTATAGCTGGTCGACTTGGCCTAGCTACTCTACTGGGAAGCCCTCGAAACTCTGGGATTCACATCCCTGGAGAGCAGACGGCGTTCCTTTGATCATGTTCCTTAGTACTGTACGTTTGAGTTTGGCTCTTCCCAGCTAGCACATAACGTTCTGAGAACCATATGCTTCTTAGAGAACGGTTGTCCTATGGTTATATTGCATACAACCTTCCCCCAACTTTATGGGAATGTGCAGGATAGTTGTTTGGCTTTGGAACATTCTCAGAACATTTAAGGAACTTGAGCAAAAAGCAATATTTTCTTGGGATTTCATTACTTTAACAGAATGTTTCCTAAAAGTTCAAACATGGTTACATTTAATTTCATGTTTGATAATGTTCTAGAAACGTTTACTCATGGTTCTATTTAAAGTCATGTTCTCAAATTCAATGTTCTTCTGTGGCAATTTCAGTACTTCAGCCAGTGGAGGCTCCTCAGAGAAGGAAGGAGTGGACCATACTCCTCAGTGAATTTCATTTTTTTTTTTTTGTGAAATATGAAAAAAGTTATATTTATAAGATAAAACTACACTAAATATGTTCACATGTCACCAAACACCGTTTTGCAATGAAGGTCTACAGTAGCCTCAACAGCACTCTGTAGGGCAGCACCATGGTGCAGCTAGTTTCCGTCTTCCTCTGGCTACATTGACTTCAATACAAAACCTAGGAGGCTTATGGTTCTCACCCCCTTTCCATAGACTTGCACAGTAATTATGACAACATCTGGAGAACATCCTCCAACCTGTCAAAGCTCTTGCAGCCTGAACTGACATGTAGTCTACCCAATCAAAGGATCAGAGAATGAATCTAGTACTGAAAGCATAAGCTAACTAGCACTGCAGTGCATATCATTTGGTGAGTAGTTGACTCAAAGAGAGAAAGACAATAGTTGAACAGTTTTGAAGAAATTAATTACTTTAAAAATGAAGGAGAAGCAAAAGAGAGAGAGAGCTATATTTCGTTGTCTTTTACTTTCACTTTCACTTTCACTTAGGCAGCGAATGCAGCCAGCTAGGTAAAAATACTCAAACACCCGGCTCAAAAAGAGAGAGATGCTATGTTAGCTAGCTGGCTATGGCTATCCAACACTGGAACTCTTCCAAGTCAAGGTACTGTATGCTTTTGGTTTTATACATTTATTGCCACTGGTGCCCGCCGGTGTAACTGCTAAACTGCTTGCTGACTGTACACTGTATTGCATGATTGTAGCGGATTGACTATGTTGTAAACTTTCATTCATAGGCTAGGTTGTAGCAACCTCATGATGGGTACAGTATAGGGAACATTTGAGTATCATGTGTAGTAGTAGCCTAAACCTATCGTTGTTACATTGAGCTGTGTGAATGGAATATGAATGAGAGTCCTCCAATATACAGTAATAGAAAAAAGGCCATGCTCATAAAAAAAAAATTGTTCTATTTAAAAAATGTAGGCCCAGTGAGGTCAAAAAATGTAATTTACCTGTGTTTTATATATATTTACACACTGAGGTTGGAATAATACTGCTTGTTCCCTTTGACATGGGTTCTGTTTGATAACATGGCATGCTAGTTACATCCTGGTGGGGCAGTGGACTTATTCCACGGACAGAAGATCATATATTCAAATCTTACTGGTGCCTAGTCACAATAAAAAAAGAAATGTGTTTGCATGCTGAATGCCTAAGGAAATAGATTTTATTGTGTCCTTTCTGTGCCTGGAGTTCAAAAAAGTTAAGCCAAAATAAGCTAGCAGTGTTATTAAAAGTCTTATTAAAAGTTTTAAGGAAGATATTCAAAAAAACTCCAAATAACCCTATAATTTCCATTCTCAGAGCTTTAATAAAATCTCCCACGAAAACTTTCAAGGAACCAGAGTAAAACATTCTCAGAATCTCCCTGCAACCTAAAAATAAACATTCCCTGTTTTAACAGTCAGGAAACTTATGTGAAACCGAAAACATACGTTCCCACAACTTCCAAGGAACCAAATGTGCTAGCTGGGTTAGGTTTAGAGAAAATGCAGCAAGCTGCACAGTCCACCCTATAACCTAATAAACCATCAGATCCATCCATCTTACCCTAACACAGTCAACCCTTGAAATCACATTACCAAAGGACCTGCACACTCAATTACATAAGGGCTACTCTCTTCAGGTGCACAGGTTTCATCCCAAATGACACCCTATTTACTATGTAGTGCACTACTTTCGACCAGGGCCCATAGGGTGCTCGATACAGTCACTAGGGTGCCATTTGGGAAAGACACACACTGTATCTGGACCCTGTCACTGATGCTTCCTGGTCCAGCACTTGAACACTTGAAGTGAACTCGATCAGTAGTGCGTTGAGACGAAAATAGACGCCATGTTTTACTCGTGTGCTTTGTCTTTCATCTGATGTGATGAAACCACTGGGTCACAACCACATAGTTATGCCAGTTATTTCTACAAGGACATTTGTCCAGGTGTTTTATCTTGGCTATGTGACCTGACTAGGGTTTGGTAACTTTCCCAATATTCCCCGGTTTTCAAGAAATCCTGGTTGTAAGATTCCTGGAATTACGAGCGAATAAGCAGGATTCCTCCTACCAGGACCAATATTTCTGGGAAACCGGGGAATTTTGCAACCCTAGACCTGTCCAGGAGAAACTACGGGTCAGAGTTCCCCCTGTTCAAGTACCATTACATAGAAAGGAGAAACTCCTCATACTTGAGTAAAAGTAAAGATACCTTAATAGAAAATCAAGTAAAAGTGAAAGTCACCCAGTAAAATACTACTTGAGTCAAAGTATTTGGTTTTAAATATACTTCAGTATCAAAAGTAAATGTAATTGCAAAAATATACTTAGTATTAAAAGGAAAGGTAAAAATCTAAATAATTTCAAATTGCTTATATTAAGCAAAGCAGATGGACCAGTTTTCTTGTTTTTATTTTATTGATGGATAGCCAGGGGCACACTCTAAAACTTCCTCATCATTTACAAACTAAGCATTTGTGTTTAGTGAGTCCGCCAGATCAGAGGCAGTAGAGATGACATGGGATGTTCACTGTTTAGTGAGTCCGCCAGATCAGAGGCAGTAGAGATGACCAGGGATGTTCACTGTTTAGTGAGTCCGCCAGATCAGAGGCAGTAGAGATGACATGGGATGTTCACTGTTTAGTGAGTCCGCCAGATCAGAGGCAGTAGAGATGACCAGGGATGTTCACTGTTTAGTGAGTCCGCCAGATCAGAGGCAGTAGAGATGACCAGGGATGTTCACTGTTTAGTGAGTCCGCCAGATCAGAGGCAGTAGAGATGACCAGGGATGTTCATTGTTTAGTGAGTCTGCCAGATCAGAGGATCAGAGATGACCAGGGATGTTCACTGTTTAGTGAGTCCGCCAGATCAGAGGCAGTAGAGATGACCAGGGATGTTCACTGTTTAGTGAGTCTGCCAGATCAGAGGATCAGAGATGACCAGGGATGTTCACTGTTTAGTGAGTCCGCCAGATCAGAGGATCAGAGATGACATGGGATGTTCACTGTTTAGTGAGTCCGCCAGATCAGAGGATCAGAGATGACCAGGGATGTTCACTGTTTAGTGAGTCCGCCAGATCAGAGGCAGTAGAGATGACCAGGGATGTTCACTGTTTAGTGAGTCCGCCAGATCAGAGGCAGTAGAGATGACCAGGGATGTTCACTGTTTAGTGAGTCCGCCAGATCAGAGGCAGTAGAGATGACCAGGGATGTTCACTGTTTAGTGAGTCCGCCAGATCAGAGGCAGTAGAGATGACCAGGGATGTTCACTGTTTAGTGAGTCTGCCAGATCAGAGGATCAGAGATGACCAGGGATGTTCACTGTTTAGTGAGTCCGCCAGATCAGAGGCAGTAGAGATGACCAGGGATGTTCACTGTTTAGTGAGTCCGCCAGATCAGAGGCAGTAGAGATGACCAGGGATGTTCATTGTTTAGTGAGTCTGCCAGATCAGAGGATCAGAGATGACCAGGGATGTTCACTGTTTAGTGAGTCCGCCAGATCAGAGGCAGTAGAGATGACCAGGGATGTTCACTGTTTAGTGAGTCCGCCAGATCAGAGGCAGTAGAGATGACCAGGGATGTTCATTGTTTAGTGAGTCTGCCAGATCAGAGGATCAGAGATGACCAGGGATGTTCACTTGACAAGTGTGTTTTTCCTGTCCTGCTAAGCATTCAAAATGTAAAAAAACAGTAATTTTGGGTGACAAGGAAAATGTATGGAGTAAAAAGTACATTATTTTCTTTAGGAATGTAGTGAAGTAAAAGCAAATAGTAATGTAGAGATACCCCAAGAAACTACTTATGTAGTACTTTAAAGTATACTTTATGTATGTGACAGAATGATTGCAAAAACTAAACGCAGGTAGACTCGCTCTCTCTCTCTCTCTCTCTCTCTCTCTCTCTCTCTCTCTCTCTCTCTCTCTCTCTCTCTCTCTCTCTCTCTCTCTCTCTCTCTCTCTCTCTCTCTCTCTCTCTCTCCTGCAGTGTCTGGTTGTTTATCACTGTGCTCTATCTGTCTCGCAGAACTTTCTTCATTTCTTCATTTCAAGATTATAATTATTTTCTTTCTGTGGTGAGCTCGGTTCGAATGCTTCTCCTCCCCGCTGCTTCTTGTTACCGCAACTGCCTCAGAGCTTTCTCTCTCTGTTTTTCTCCTCTCCATCACCTTGGTTGAACTTCTCCTGATGTAGTGTGCCCAGATTTAACTGTTTTTTAATGGTTTTCTCTTGTTTCTGGGTGGATGTTCCGTGGGCCAACCTACAGTATGTAACTGTGTTGTTCTCTCTCTCTCTCTATCTGTGTTTTCTTGTTGTCTCCTCTCTCTTTTCACCTTACCTGATAATGGCCTTTCCTCTCCTGACCTTGAGACTTGTATAGATGCTGGCTTCTAGTGTGGGATGTAACACGGCAGAGAATTGTACATGTAGTTGTTAGTGACATTTCAAGATTTTAGACCTTGAATCTGTGACGAGTGAATACACGTACAGGCTGCTTCTCAAACACACACACACACAGTACCTGGAGGGTCACACACACAGTACCTGGAGGGTCACACACACACACAGTACCTGGAGGGTCACACACACACACAGTACCTGGAGGGTCACACACACACACAGTACCTGGAGGGTCACACACACACAGTACCTGGAGGGTCACACACACACAGTACCTGGAGGGTCACACACACACAGTACCTGGAGGGTCACACACACACAGTACCTGGAGGGTCACACACACACAGTACCTGGAGGGTCACACACACACAGTACCTGGAGGGTCACACACACACACACAGTACCTGGAGGGTCACACACACACACAGTACCTGGAGGGTCACACACACACACAGTACCTGGAGGGTCACACACACACAGTACCTGGAGGGTCACACACACACAGTACCTGGAGGGTCACACACACACAGTACCTGGAGGGTCACACACACACAGTACCTGGAGGGTCACACACACACAGTACCTGGAGGGTCACACACACACACACACAGTACCTGGAGGGTCACACACACACAGTACCTGGAGGGTCACACACACACACAGTACCTGGAGGGTCACACACACACAGTACCTGGAGGGTCACACACACACACACGGACACACACACAGTACCTGGAGGGTCACACACACACACAGTACCTGGAGGGTCACACACACACACAGTACCTGGAGGGTCACACACACATACCGTACCCGGAGGGTCACACACACACAGTACCTGGAGGGTAACACACACACACAGTACCTGGAGGGTCACACACACACACACAGTACCTGGAGGGTCACACACACACAGTACCTGGAGGGTCACACACACACACACGGACACACACACAGTACCTGGAGGGTCACACACACACAGACACACACACAGTACCTGGAGGGTCACACACACACACAGTACCTGGAGGGTCACACACACACACACACGGACACACACACAGTACCTGGAGGGTCACACACACACACACACACACACGGACACACACACAGTACCTGGAGGGTCACACACACACACACACGGACACACACACAGTACCTGGAGGGTCACACACACACACACGGACACACACACAGTACCTGGAGGGTCACACACACACACACACACGGACACACACACAGTACCTGGAGGGTCACACACACACACACGGACACACACACAGTACCTGGAGGGTCACACACACACACACTTTTCTCTGGCCGTTATGTGATGGTGAATCACAAAGGTCTGCAAGCCCAAGAGGTGTGTGTGTGTGTGTGTGACCCTCCAGCTACTGTGTGTGTGATGTGTCTTCAGGGCTGTCAGTGTAGTGGAAGGACTGATAACCACTGAGACACACACACACACACACACACACACACACACACACACACACACACACACACACACACACACACACACACACACACACACACACACACACACACACACACACATAGATCCTATGGCTTCCCAGCAGGGCCTGAAGAAGGGATGGGAGTCATGTTTTATGTCCTGTGGGGTGAGATATATCACTCACTAGCAGGTTATCACTCACGTCACAGTGTGTGTGTGTGTGTGTGTGTGTGTGTGTGTGTGTGTGTGTGTGTGTGTGTGTGTGTGTGTGTGTGTGTGTGTGTGTGTGTGTGTGTGTGTGTGTGTGTGTGTGTGTGTGTGTGTGTGTGTGTGTGTGTGTGTGTGTGTGTGTGTGTGTGTGTGTGTGTGTAAAGTTTTCTTCAAGTCACATTTAGATTGTGACGACGTCTCAGGGAGGAGCAGACCCAGATTTCTTGTCGTCATGACACAAGGTTGAAGTCACAACCCCTAAAGGAGATCATATCTTCCTGGCAGTGCTATGACGCTTTCTGTGACCGATACTTTCTGTGACTACACCTGTTTCGATTGGCTGAACAAGCCATCGGTATTGCAGTGAATCATCTCAATAAGACTGATAAGGCTGGTGGATCACACTACCAGTATTACACAGAGGGAAACACTTCTCTATATGTCTATTTTAGTTCTGGGGATTGTAGAGTTTTGTTCCAGCCCTGCAGTAATACACCTGATTCAATGAATAGCAGGCTTGATGGTTAGTTGGCTGTTTGAATCAGGTGTGTTCAGTGTTGGGCTAGAATTCAAATGTTTAGTCCTGTGGGTCCACTGTTTAGGGAAGAGAAAAATGTCACAGACAATGAAAGACAGAACTTGAAACTGAACAAAGGCAAAGAAGAAAGACTCAAAGTTCCATGACCTTGTAAGTACAGTTTAACGGCACCCTCAGCATAGCAGACATCTTGAATCCCCCTTTAAGAGCTTATGGGTTCTAAAAGCGCTGAGTTTGTTTGTTTGTAAAATGGAGATGGGGATTTCTAGTTTAATTTCAGCCTCAGCATCTTATTGGAGAGACTCAGAGGAGAGGAGCATCATTTCAACAAGGCATTTCAGGGAGAATCCTGTCAAGTTGCCTAACTTCCAATTTCCTCCAGGCACAAATTAAGCGTCTAATTTGAATAATCACAATGAAAAATAAGGACTTTCGCCTTTTCATTCTCACTGTAATGAGTTTTGGGTAATGCCGAGTCGGAACGCCGAGTTGTTGCCAGATTTATTTGATTTTGTTTGTGATTTTTTTTAACGTTTTGGAGTTTCCCTTCGGCTTTACCGTAAGTTGGTGTCAGCATTTGTTGTTTTTAACAGTGTTTTGAGTAAAGCTGATGTCTGTTTACTGAGTTATAACTCGACTTTAATACCATCCTTTGTACAGCGAGTAGGGAAGGAGAGCGTTGTTGATGACATCTATAATCCTGGGTCTATAGTCTGTGAGCCTACCGAGAATACGCTAGGAGGGCTTTCCATACACGCTTATATAGACTTATCTGGATATAGTTTGATGTATGAAATATATTAAGATATGTTGTATCTGACCCTACCCTACATGATCACATACTGTAATAACATTGTATGTGGGCATGCCAAAGATACGACATGGGGGCTTATAGACTTATCTGAATATACTTGAATATATATGAAAAAATATGTGGGTACGTTGTATGTGACCTGTCATTACCTGTGTCATCCAACTAGACACCGCTTATGGCACGACCTCTGGCTGAGCCAATCAGGAGAGGGGGGAGGAGGTTATTCCCTGGTGTCTGATTGGCTGTTGCTGGTCGTTGGGGTGCCATGCCGTGTCACACGTTCACATTGTGTACTGCATTTGCCAGCCTCTCATGTTAGTGTTCACCATGCCTCTAGCTGCTAATGCTTTTTTCAGATATAATGTCTCCCTCTCTCTCTCTCTTTAGCTGTGTGTCCAATGCACTGTATTGTCATCATAGTCCATTGACAGTCAACAACACACACACATAAACGCACAATACACGCATAAACACATAAACACAAACACACACACACAAACAAACACAACGTCTATCATACTTCCAGATTCGACAGTCCGATAAAAACAGCAGTGCCTCTGTCTGTCTCATTAAGTGCACCAGATCGCAGACGCTCAATTTGAGTCAAAAATGAATTTGATTCGTGGACCTGCTACGAGTGGAATGAACCAATGAACCAACTCCTGCGCTCACCTGATAACAAAAGAATCATTGGAGGGAGGGAAGGAGGAAACAGTAACTGCTTACTTCTCTGTGTGATGTGGACGTATTGATTGGTTGACCTTTTGGAATGGGGTTCAACCGGACCGCACCAACCAATCAGAACCCACTGGGCAAAAACAGGTTGAATCAACGTTGTTTCCACGTCATTTCAACCCAAAAATGTAATGCAATGACGTTGAATCAACGTGTAAAGCTGACTGGATTTGCAAAAAGTCATCACGTAAGGGAATTGAGTCTTTTTTTCACCACCCAGCTTTTAACCAAAATCAAGTGGCAGGGTAACATTTTTGGATGATTTCACGTTGAATTCACGTTAGTTGACAAATCAAAACTAGCCGTTGAACTGCCCAGCGGGAAGTGTCCATTCCAGTCCATTACCAATCATAGATCACCACCCCAAATGAACTAAGTGCGTGTTGATTGAGGTTGAAGGAGAAGACGTCTGCAACAGTAATTCCGAGATTCAACGAAGACGAGAGATGCCGCAGCTTTATGTATTTCCAGAGAGGCTTAATTAAGAATTGGGGGAAACAATTGTGAGATATCAGTGGGGTGCCTGTAGCAATTACGCTGAAATGAAGTGGAACCAGGGAAGTGTTCAGGCAAACCGGGGCGAGAGAGAGAGCGAGGGGGTAAGGTAATGAGTAGTCTCTATATTCTTTCAAATGAAAAGGCGCCGTGAATTAGTATCACTCGACGGGAGGGCGCCAGACGTTTCCGCTTTTGCAAAATTGCTCCACTCGGTCAAAAGGAAAATAGTGCAATGTAAAAGTGGTTTTAAGTCATGTTGGTATATGATGTTATTAAAATCTCAGTGCAGAAATAATGTGCGGTACTTTATATTTCATTGGATTCAAAAGGAAGACAGCGGGGATCGTATTACGGATCGTATTACGGCACATTACTGTATATTGCTCTAGAATATATCCAGGCATATTTACAGTAAATGTTCATTGCAGTGTATTTATAGAGTATTCAAAATACTTTAACATTTCAGAAGATCAGATGGATCTACTATAAACGTAAATGTCATTCATTTATCTGTGTGGGTAAGTAACTGATGTGTAGCCCATATATGTAGCCATTTCAAGACTATTGTCCCAGCTCCAGCCCCAGTTTAGTCCACCCTAGCCAGGCTTTCTGAATAGCTCACCCCCCTCTTCCCCTCTCTCGCTGAATCTCTACTAGATCTGTGAGGCCCTAGTCCCGGCCAGCTGTTCCACTTCCCAGGCAATGAAATCATAGCCTGGTCCCAGATCTGTCAGTTCTGTCTTGCCAACTCCTATGGCCATTGTCACGCCAGGCACAAACTGATCTGGGACCGGGCTAATTGAAACAAGCTGCAGCACTTTCTGTACTTAAACGTGATGACTTCTGCTGCCACTGCGTCAACCCTACTTATTCTCCAGACTCGTCCCAGATCTGTTTGTGCTGTCTTGCCAACTCCTGTGGTCATTGTCACACAGACAGCTTAAACCGATCTGGGACCAGGCTAGTTCTCCTCTCCCTCTCTGTCCAAAAAAATACAAAACTCTGATTGTCTGACTCTTAATCATAAGGGCCTGTGGTTTTAAACCTCGTATGACTACGTAGGAAAACACACGCTTGACCTGGCCCAGATCATAGCCCCTCTCCAGCCAGATTAGTGCTTTGGCAGCCCCCCCCCCCCCCCAAAAAATACATGTTTTAAAGTCATTTATCCATGGTGGTATTCAATTCGGTTGGGTTGTCACGGTAATGATACCATGGGGACACGTGGGCTCAACCGACTGTTAGTGAACCAGAGATTGTGACACAACCATGAAAGCCGGATGAGTTTCAGTCACAGTGTACATAACCCTGCTGGTGGTAGTAGAAGTACACCAAAGGTTAAACTTCACAGGGGGTCAGTGACAGACACCTTGTTGACCTTTGAAAAGGCCCATTTATAATAGATGCCATTTAGCAGCAGCTTTTATCCCAAAGCAACCTACGGTCACACGTCTATACATTTTACTGGATCTATGGGTGGCCCTGGGAATCGAACCACAATCCTGGCGTTGCAAGCACCATGCTCTACCAACTGACAATCTTTTTAACAAGATAATTATGTTTACTATACTTGCTGCGAACCAGATGACCAGACTTCGATAAAAGCCATATACAGTTGAAGTCGGAAGTTTACATACACTTAGGTTGGAGTCATTAAAACTCGTTTTTCAACCACTCCACAAATGTCTTGTTAACAAACTATAGTTTTAGCAAGTCGGTTAGGACATCTACTTTGTGCATGACACAAGTCATTTTTCCAGCAATTGTTTACAGACAGATTATTTCACTGTATTACAATTCCAGTCGGTCAGAAGTTTACATACACTATTGGGACGGCAGGTGGTTAGAGCATTGGACTTGTAACAGAAAGGTTGCAAGATCGAATCCTCGAGCTGACAAGGTAAAAATCTTTCGTTCTGCCCCTGAACAAGGCAGTTAACCCAATGTTCATAGGCCGTCATTGAAAATAAGAATTTGTTCTTAATTGACTTGCCTAGTTAAATAAAGGTATAAAATAAACACTAAGGTGACTGTGCCTTTAAACAGCGTGGAAAATTCCAGAAAATGATGTCATGGCTTTAGAAGCTTCTGATAGACCAATTGACATCATTTGAGTCAATTGGAGGTGTACCTGCGGATGTATTTCAAGGCCTACTTTCAAACTCTAAAGAAATCAGCCATGCCCTCAGAAAATTGTAGACCTCCACAAGTCTGGTTCATCCTTGGGAGCAATTTCCAAACACCTGAAGGGACCACGTTCATCTGTACAAACAATAGTACACCAGGTATAAACACCATGGGACCACGCAGCCGTCATACCGCTCAGGAAGGAGACGCCTTCTGTCTCCTAGAGTTGAACGTACTTTGGTGCGAAAAGTGAAAATCAATCCCAGAACAACAGCAAAGGACCTCGTGAAGATGCTGGAGGAAACAGGTACAAATTATCTATATCCAC